>NW_008666322.1:0-11422 GCF_000695815.1 Acanthisitta chloris | reverse complement strand
AAGAGAGGGAAGAAGGGAGGAAGAGAGGCAAGAAGAAGGAGCAAAGGGAGCAAAAAGGATAATAGACAAGAAAATCTTGAATTTAATCATGTCACTAGTTTTCTGTCTCAGAAGTTTCAGACTGAGACTAATAATCAGTTGTTCTGGTTAACATAATATTTTGAATGGCCAAGACCATGTTATTAAAATTCCATGTCTTTTTTTGAGAGAGTTTTATACATATTGTAAGTGAAATCTGGAACAAGAGGTGATCAGGAATTTGCATCTGTAGTGAAACCAAGTTCTTCTGTTGCATTTCCTGTCTCCTCATCATGTCTGTTGTGGGGGAAAGGTTCGATCCCATTGTAGTCATTCTCGGGCAAAACCAACTGTACAAAAATGGCTTTACATTTGCAGTGATTGTTAATCCACTCATCATTTAAGAAAAAAAAAATTAAAGTCTTTTCATCATAAATGATAATATGTGAAAATATTTAGTTATTTTGCACAGAATTGCGGAATTCCAGAATTAGTTAGCTTGGAAGGGACCCCAAGGGGTCATCTGGTCCAACTTTCCTGCTCAGGCAGCACCATCCAAGGGCACATGGCTCAGGATTGCATCCAGATGGTTCTTGATTACCTCCAATGAGGAAGAATCCATGACCTGTATGGGCAATCTGTTCCAGTGCTCAGTGACCCACACGGTAAAGTTCTCAGGTGTGTTCCGGTGGAACTTCCTGCGTGTCAGCTTTTGCCCATTACCTCTTGTTTTATTGGTTTCCACCACTGAAAAGAGTCTAGTTCCATCATCTTGGCACTGCTCCTTCGTGTACCTATCTACATTAATGAGATGCCCTCTCAGTCGTCTCTGCTAGACTGAGCAGGCCTAACTCCCTCAGCCTTTCCCAATGTCGAAAGCCTTGCTGAAGTCAAGGTAGACAACAACCACTGTTCTCTCTTCATCTACCCAGGCAGTTATGGTAATCACACTGAGATCAAGGGCCTGTGACTGCACACAGACTTTCAGTTCCTCCTGTTTGTTCCCCATACTATGTGCATTGGTGTACAAGCACCTAGCAGAAGTGTTTGATGACGACAATATCCCAGTGGGGGTGCAAAGGGGTGCCCTAAGTTCCTGCTTAACAGTTGCATCTTCAGCTGCTTGACCAAGGTATTTTCTTTTAAGCCTTCTTATGATACTAGGCTAGTTCTCTGAAGTATCCCTAGTTTTATTATTTCAGCACTCCCTGGCTGATCTCTGCAAGACTGCAGGTGTGCTCTGGTGTCTGGTACATCTCAGAATCCCCTGCTGAGGGCCCCAGTTCCTCTAGCTTAACTATATTTTCCCAAAATCTGCCAGGGACAAGACTCATACTACTCCCCCTTCCTCATCATACGTAGTTTAAAATTGGAAGTTCATGTTGCTCGTATATTTGCCATTTTGTCTCTCAATATGGAGAAATAATATTGCCTGCATAAATTGGGTTATTGCTTAGTCCAATAATTACAATGAGTGCATGTTTTTTTTGTCCATTTGTAAAATTACATCAGCTTGTTAAAATAAATATCTTGGTTCTGATCTACTGACTGAACTGTCTTCAGTTTTGGGCCCCTCACTGCAAGAAACACATTGAGATTCTGGACCAAGTACAGAGAAGGGTAACAAGGCTGGTGAAAAAATGCAAAATTACACAGTTTGCAGCTGCTCTATCTAAATTGGCTTTGCAAAACTTGTATCTTGTTGATTGTTGTTGTTGCATCCAGCATTATAATTCTGACTCCCTTGCAGACAGGCCCAGCAACAGTGCACAGTAAATTTTTATACGAGTAAGATGAGAAAAAAGGTAGACAATAATCCCTCATTCTTTGCATGGAGAGCTGGTAAATATAAAATATGCGTATGCATATCTATTTGCATATGAGTTTTATTACAGATCTCATAAACTGATAAGGCTCCGAATTTCTGAATCATAGTTCTGTCACTACAGAAGTTATAAATAGACATTTTTCTAAAACATGCCAGCTGAAAAGCACAGGTGGAACTGAAGCAAATCCTCTCATAATCAAATACTTTAAGAGTGCTAGGAAAGTGAAAATAAAAAAAAAAAAAGAAAGGTAACTATTAAGAGTATGATATGAAAACAACTGACATCTCCAAATCATAAAATGGAATTTTTTTTTTAATATAACCTATAATTGTATTAGTCAATGCACTTCTTTATTTGTGGTTGGTGCTTTTTCTCTCTTATATTCTCAGCTTAGTATATTCAGAGTATCAAACAGAAAATCAGATAGAAAAAATTAAACCTCAGATTATTTTATGTTTAGCCATAGTAAAAATTGCAGTACATTAGATTTTTATTACTGAAAACATGTAGATGCAAATGACATAGAAATAGGCACTGGAGGATGCATACTGGTTGTTCTTGCAACCACTAAAATTCTGTCTAGGATTCATTCACATGTGAAGAGTCAATGTCTTTTTCTTGGTCAGTAGCTTTTCTTAAAGGTTGTTTATATTCTTTATTACTATTAATACCCACACCCTCTTTCTATTGAAGTGAATAATGAAGTCAGGGCAGCTAGGATGATACCTAATAATTTTCACAACCACACAAGGCCTCAGTCAGAACAAAAGAATTTATGTTTTGCCTGATCTTCAGTCTAGTGCTTTTTATACTGGAAAAAAACCCCAAACCAAAGCAACAATTTTTCTTGCCCTTCTAATTTTGGTATGACTGAAAAAGTGGAAGGAAGCCATGGTTGACTTGGTAACTGGACACACAAAACAGCCCCAGGTGTAAGAAAGAATGGTCCTGCAAAGAATATTTGTTTCTCATCTTGTGTCAGACTATTTGTTGACTTGTTTGCATACCAGTTGCTATGTGCATACCACATGTGATGCTGCCCACTAAGTGAAGTGGATCTCGAAAGAGACATTTTCTTTAAAAATACCTCAGTAAATTCATGATAACAAGGTCCTGGGAAGACTATAAGGAAATACAAGGGGCATAGATCAAGCACAAGTATAGAGCCTGTAGCATCAACATATCTTGGGACACTCTAGTAAACAGGGTCGAAAACAGACACAAAAAGGGAAGTGGAATAGGCAGAATGTGTGAAGTCTTCTGCCAGCCGAAGAAAATGTCATTATTGTTAGACTTGCTAGAAGCAAGATCAGAGGGAAAATAAACATTGCAAGTATTTAATTGACAGAGGGGAAGCTTGTGTTCAAATCTGTACTTCTAGTCTATCTCACTCACCAGATCTGAATTTTCCCCTTACCTTCCTTTTGTTTGCACTCTTCGATATACGGCTTTAGAAATCTGAATTTTTCAGCTGTGCTTGCTTGGGGACAGGGAGGGGATGGAGGGAGTGGGGCTGGGGATGTGGGGGAATTAAAAAAGAAAAGCTCTATCTGAAATTTCCAGAAAACTTGAACTTCCATTCACTATCAAATAGCTGAAAAGTCAATACCTGTGATTCACATTTGAGGTTGAGCACCAAGTCTATTTTCCACTTTCAACAGATGTGCCCTAAAAAGAGACACACTATTAGAAAATTCAAATGAAACACTGTTTGACACAGCTTTACAAACGGTAGTATATTTCCTTCATTGCAAATATTCTTCAATGCTCCATTAAACTGACATTTTCCATGGTAGAATTTGTCTTAAGGTCACAAGAATGACAATGTCAGGTCAGTGCAAAGGTCAGTTTCTACATTGTTATGCCTCCAGCAGCATCCAATAAGAAAAGTGGAATCAAACTGCCTAATTTTTGTTATTTAAAGGGCATGTTCTACTGGTAGTTCTGGTGTCCACAGAGGCAGGAGTTTCTGGAGCTATTTCATGAGATAATGCTCTTACACAACTCTGGAAATTTTTATGTATAATCTTTTTTTTCTCCACAAATAACAGATAATAAGACAACACAATATTCCCTTACTAAAATACATGCCCCAAGGTGCAATTTGCTTAAACCATATTCTTGGCCTCATACTATCATAGTAATCAGCACACTATTGTTCTTGTTATGTCACATGTTATTCATTTTGATTTCTTTCAATATATGAAAAGGACTTGTATGCTCTGCAGGCTGTTAAGTTGTACCTGAACTTATTATCTAGGTGGGGTTTTTGTTCACAGCCATTAAATCCCCATGGAAACAAGTTTGATGATGATATAGTTATTAAAAGAAAAAAAAAAGGGGGGTGAGGATAGAAAGCAATTTAAATTATGCTACTGTCCTCCATCCATTTTACCCTTCTTTCATTCATAGTTAGAACCTTAAATGCAGAGAGAATAGAAAACTATTAGACAAGACATCAGCAAGAATGCCCATCAATTGTCAGATACTAAGTACAAGGCGATCATTGTGTTTCATGTTGGCTACAGAGAAGCTGATGAAAAAATAGAATATGTAACATGATGTCTCTTTCATCTATAAAAATATCAGCTCACAGGTTATGCTTCATTAGCTTCAAATGTAGCATGAATAATAAAGGAAGAAGGCACAGCATTCCTTTGATACATTGTGCGAAACCTTATCATTCCCTCTTTCAAGTGAGAGTTTATTAAATAAGGTGAATAATAGAAAATATTCAGACTATATCCAAGTCATAGTATGCCACTCTCTGCCTGATTACAAAGGAAGTATGACAGGTCTGCACTTCCATTTTGTGCGATTAGGAAATAAATGGGATAAGATGTACAGAGCTCCCTGCAGTGAGCTCACTCCAGCATTTTACCCTTAAAAACATTTATTGAATAAAAAAAAAAAAAACAGTGTTAAAAAATTACCTTGGCAAAAGACACAAGGAGTCTTCACTTCCTGCTCGTTAGATGCAAGGAAACATATGGAGTGTAAAGAATAAATATCTACAGTAGCTCATCAGTTTTTACAAACCCTTTGCAATGTCATAACATATATGCCACTCCAGGGAGGTGGTAGCAGGCCATTTTCATAGCCTCTATAAATTGCAATGCATTTGCCTAAATTTCAGTTGGTTAAATGTGCCAAATACTGAAAAAAAGAACTGCTAATTCAAATCATATTTGAGCCACATCTATTTCTCGACATAGCTGGAATTTCACTGGAGATTTCTCTATCTAGGTAAGATTTTCTTTAGAATCTGCATCATGATTCTCTTTAGTAGGACATAGTCATGAACATATCTGAAAGACAATTATAAATAATTTAAAAAATCTGTTTAATCATCTCTATTCCTATAAGGCAGGAGATTGGGAATTCCCAAAGTACTATAATAATCAATGCTGCCATGAGAAAAAAATTAAAAAAATAAAGGCAAGAAACAAACAAGCCCCCAAAACTCCTCCCACAACCCTCCTCAAAAGCATGAACAGTTCTTTGTATAAAACTCTCCATTCCCTTCACCCTGAAAAAAATGCAACCTGAGCTTAAAATTGCAGGCAGACATCAAAGGAAGTTTGGAAAAAAGAAATTGAAAGATACAATATTTTTAGTGTTTTTTGAATAAGAACCTATGCAGAAGGCTCTTTACCCTTGCAAGTTTTTCAATTAATAAAGAAGAAATCATGTTTACATTCAAAGAAATTAATTAAAAATAAGGTACATTAGGTATCTTTTTCATGAAATATTGGAAAAAAAATGTTCAGAAAACTGACAAATTAAACTTACCCTTTCTAGAAAACAGGATAGAAAAAAGAAAAGATGAGCTCTGTACCTTTTTCAGTTATCAGGTTGAAATGTTTCAACATTATAGATGAAGATTTGCTGTTAATTTTCTTATTTGTTTCAAAGTATTTCCATACACAAAACCTGAAATGCAATAATGAGGAAAAAGGAAGAAAGAAAAAAAATAGTTTAAAAAAGCTGAAACAAACAAACCATAGACAGAGGTAATTTAATTTTTTAAGTAAAGATAAGAAAAAGATAAGAAAAATATAAGACATGGCCCCTAATATGAAAACACACTACTTTTTCCAAATCTGTGAATTAGAAATTGCTTCATATTCTACGTTGCAACCAGCACATCTCTGCAGATGTTTAAATAATTGCTAATAAAGAGAAATACAGTCCTTGAAAGTTCATATGAACAAAATCTGGCAGCTAAATTAATGAACACTGATTTTTGTTTGTTCGTTTTCAGGATGCTTCAAATAGAGCACTGTCCAATTCATTTCTGAATATTGCAGCAGGCAAATAATTTATATATGAATTAAGTAAATATCGTGAAATTATGGATTATGATGTCAATACTGCCACAACCACAGCAAGAGCAGATCATCTTTGGAGATCTCTGAAGGTGCCAGCATCACCACATGCCAACAACATGGGGCTTGTTCCACTATCAGGACCAAACTGGGTTTTTTTTCTTCAGCTGATAAAGGACACTAGCTTGTGCTCACTGCACTTGTATTTTATTTGGATGGCTTTTTTCTTTTCCCCTAAGGATAATTCAAAAGTTTCATGTAAAAATCACATGTAAACTCACAGATATTAAAATGCCTATTTAACATTTGAAATGTGGTCCTAAAAATGTGGAAATGGTCCACAAAAGAACAGATAAACTGTAATACGACGAATTCACTATCACTTTGTATAAATATTGCTGCTTGAATAATAAATATGTTTCAATAATAAATGCATTTGAATAATTATTACAGATAATGGTACCTAATGCAAACATCATTAGTAATAGAACATTAAATAAAAAACCACAACTTTTTAAAAAAAATTCAGATATTTTTGTAAAAAATCAAGATTTTTGTAGAAAAAAAAAGCATGAACAACTAATATACTGAGAGGAAAAAGCTGTATATATCTCAGAACAAAATGCTATATGTGTTGACATTCCTTTTAAAAAGCTTACTTGATTCTAGCAGTGCTTAGTACTCAATGCCTTAGATGTCTTTGACTAGGATTACAATTTTCTAAAGAGACTAACAGTGCTCAAAGACTGAAAATAGTTGCTTTTTATTACAAACTTTGTTTAGTGTTTCATTATCTGAACACTGTATCACTTATCAACAAGTGTAAGTTAGGCCCAGTTGTCCTAAAGCTTGTAACAGTTAGATAAGGTTTTGATAGATGATCATCAGGTTCTGCCTCACAATATGACATTATGAAAAGTCATATTATTAAAGTACATTTTATTTTCATGCGTAAATTATATCATTTCATAGCAGTAGAAAACTCTGCTGCTATCATTCCATACAATCTCAGGGAAAAATGTTTGTTCTAGCCAGCCACTGAAGCATCTGAGAAACCTGAGAACAGTATAATGAAACATTTGGAAATCTGTTTTGCCAGTTTTTCTAGCATTCTAAGGTTGAATTAACACTAAGTATCAAGCAAGAGAATACCAGCAATAATTTCAACATCCCATGACTTGAAAATATGATGAATGTGCCTTGGATTTTATTTTAGGTAAATAATGGATTGTATTGAATATATAGGCTTGCATTTTAACTTGTGTGAGCTTGGAATAGGATGATAAGAACTTCAGAATGATGCAAATGGCCTGTCACCCAAAAATCAGCTGAGCAGCCAGAATTATATTAGCATAGCAGGGAGGCATGGATGAACTCCTGATTGTGTCTGCACAGTGTTCTGTGCAGTGATTTCCATGTATGCTGAGGAAACACAAAAATGCCATCAGTTATCTCACTTACATTACAATACAGGTAAAATATTATATTCTTCTTTTGTTTAGGTTTAAACATGTATATTTCTGATGTAAGTGTAGCAATTATTGTGATTTGCTAGTGTTCTACATTACTTTTTGTGATATACCAGCAAACAGTTAAAGGCGGTAGGAAATTTGGCTCACTGTTTTTATTTTTTATATATTGGATGTTGCCACATATCCATTAGCATTTATTCAAAGTTATAAGAGAAATTGTTAAATAACAGTTTACAAATGTAAATTGATTTTGTGCCCAAGATGAATCCATTCTATATAGACATGCAAAGTCCTTAGCATGAAAAAGACAATTTCTTTTTCTTGAGATATTGAGAATAAAGGGCAGTGGAAAACAGAGAACAAACTGCAATGTTCCTTTTCCATATGAGATCTTTTTTGATATATTCTGGATTTTGATCCTTAGACATCTCTGTATAGTACTGAAATAAATTTTGTTTTGAGTTAGTATGATAGAGGATCTGTCCCTTGAAAGAATGTGTATCTTTTCTGGCCACCATGAACAGTTGAATTATTTGAATAGTGGCACTTTCACATTGTTTGTCACACTTCCTATTAAAAATACACCAGTACAGTAAGACTATGAAATTAGGTGTGCAAATAATAATTGTTGCAGTATTACACTGGTACAATAGGGGAGGTTTAGGTTAGATATCAGAAAAAGGTTCCTCACCCAGAGGGTGGTTGGGCAAGGGAACAGTCTCCCCAGGGAAGTGGTCACAGCACCAAGCCTGACAGAGTTCAAAAAGTACTTGGGCAATACATGCAGGCATAATGTGCCTTGAAGGGCCAAGAGTTGGACAAAATATTCCTTGTGGGTCCCTTCAAACTCAGAATATTCTGTGATTTTGTGATTGTATTATTTATAATCATCAGTCAGGACTGGGAAGAGAAAAATTATATTATATGATTTAAATTTGCTGAGGAGGTGAAAGCTTTTGTAGGAGTGCAGTGAGGGGAATGCACTAGCTGCACTTCTTGTCCCATAAAGCCCGAAATCTAACCGGATTTCAAAGCAAAATATTGCTCTTGTTCTGAATCTTCTAGGCTGATAAACATGGAATTAAAATTTCTATACTGCTGCCTATACTATCACTGTTGTGATATTCCATATCACTTGTGGTAGCCAAACAGTGTTACAAAAATATCTAAATCATCATACAGACTGGCTGATATCAACCAGAACTGCTAAGTTGAGGCTGAGAAATGCAATATGTTGTGTGGCTGAATTCACTGCCCTAAGAAGCTGTGTCCTGTAGAAATGAAGAAACTCTTTGTACACACATATGCATGAGTGCACAGTCAGCTGAAGATTCATTTTCCAGAGTCTAGGTCTTCCTTTTTCAAAAAGTGAGATTCAGTGATCAGTGTTCCTGTATATGACCTCATGAAGTTCATGGCCTGTGAATTTGTAACTGCTCATGCAAGCCACATTTTGGTTCTGCCTTTGCACCTCTTCATATGTTTTATCAGTGACAGCACTCTTTAATGAGTACTAATACAGTATTAACGAGTAGTCTTTCATTCAGAGGTTCTCGAATATCTGTTCACTTTTGTAGCTCCTTTAAGTGAAAATTCAGTAAATTTCTTCTATCTGCCAAAGAGCAGATGCTTACTTGAGCATAAATTTGGTATCATGGGTGAAACATCTTTCTTATTTTAGTATGTAGAAGCCTCCTATTAATTCACAGGTTCTAGAATACCGTTTTGTTCATTTTTGTTCATTTGAGGACCATGCCTATTAATAAACACACAGAATAGTTTCAATGATATATTTCCTCTAAAGAGTTCTGTTTCAAAATAGGTAAGATGATAATTGGCTGCTGAAAAATGTTCTGCTTTTATACTGGATAATAAGGATTCTATCCTTGGCTGTGAGCTTAATTAATGTATAAGACTTGAACTTAAAACAAAAACAGCATTCACAAATAACTTGTCATATTTAGCAAATTACTTTTTTAATTCAAGCAAGTAAAGAATAAATCAGCTTAGCTGACAGCTTGGTGCAGGCTTGACTAGGGTGTAATAGATTTAAAGTGATGCTAGTATCTAAATGGGGGTATCATATAGGCTTGCAAATAATAGATGGTAATTATACAAAGTTTTTTTAAATGCTGCCTTCTGTCTGGTCTGTTTTGGTGTCTTTTATCTTAAGTGTAGTCAACACATACTGCAAAGACCTGATTAACATAAGAAGAAATTAAAAGTACAGAAACAGGGTTACTTAGAGGATTTTTCCTCAATTCAGGAAATGCTTTTTAATCAAAAACCAATGCCCAGTCTTCGAGATGGCTAATTAAAGCCAGGAAGATTGAACAGCAAATACATTAATGTTGCAAATGTTTCTGTTATATAGCTAAGTAATATATGAGTAGGCCAACAAAGAGGATGATAAGCTTTTATTAAAAGATTATTTTTCAGAGTTGGGTAGACTGACAATGATATTTCCTCAGAAAAGCCGCAGATTTGATGTATTGGCTGATGAAACAGCTGAATTAGAAGACAGAAGGGGCCAGACTGAACCCTGATGAAGGTAATTTCTTTTATGTTTTTCACTTTACACAATGCACACACATGCGCACACACACACAGAGTCACACAGACACACACACATGTAAATGAGTTAGCAATTGCTTTTGTAAATAATAGAAGGATTTTTCAGGATGCATTTAGTCATATTTTTTTTTTTTAAATCTCCCTTTCAAAGCACTTTCGTACTGTTTTGAATTTTTCCACAAAAAGCAAAGGGAGAAAAAAGCTCTTCCAACCATCTGAACAGAAGGTATATATTTACTGCAAATGCTTCTCCTTTTTTTTTGTTCATCTATAATTTTGTGTAGTATTAAATTGCCTTGTTCAAGGAGTTGTGCTGACTTTGAGTTTCCTTCAATAAGAAAGTCTTTTTATAGTTTCTAAATCTGCTGAAAAGAAAAAGAAGAAAAAGAGAAGTGCATGTTTTCATGATCTTTTGTCTGGGGCACCGGGTTTTCTTTGATCCACAAGCTTTTCACTGTGAAAAAGAATACCAGAGAATTTAAAACACTGTGACAATCTCAGACTACTTCAAATTGTCTATCACAATCTATTAGGAAGATTTTTAAAGTGAGTCTCTTTCATTTCTGTGTTGTTGCTCACAAATACACCTATACTTAAAGGAAATTACCTGGAATATACAAGTACAAAAATGGTTTTACATCGAATGGTGAAAATGCTTGAGTGTAAGACTGCTATTAACCTCTTATTTACCTTAAAAATTGTACTGAAATATATGATATTGTTGATGTAACTTTCTTCCTGATGATTCTTTATCTATGTGCATAGAAATAGGCAAACATTGAAGTGTTTGTGTACCTGTCTTTAATACTACCTAGGTGAAAGACTGTGTACACATGCAAAAGGTATTGTATCAGATGAGTCTCAATGTAAAGTACAGATGTAAATATTAACTCGGCCTTAAATTAGTAGTGTTTAGGGTTTTTTCTTCAATCAGGCAACAAATCTTGTGAAAAACTCAGCTGTAATCAATATTGTGTACTGAGATGTTTTATTTAAAAAAATACAAAAGAAAATAAAAAATGAAAATAGAAACAGACCCAAAAACTGACATAATTTGTGATATTGCAAGTGACATTTTAATTCAAAAAAAGATCTGCTGAAGTTTCCTGGGAAACATATTTATTTGTATTTGGAAATTTTCCACAATTTTGGAACTTTATGTTACAATCTGATTTGTGAGAGGTACCTCTGCCCAAATTAA
>NW_008666321.1:0-10234 GCF_000695815.1 Acanthisitta chloris | reverse complement strand
CCGCGGATCACCCGCTGCCGCGTCCCGCCCTGCCCCGCGCGGGGACGATTATCGCCTCAGCGCGGCCGGCGGGCGTTTGCAGCTGAGTCAGGGTAGCGCCTCACGGCCACAACTTTGCTGACTCCCATGGGTGCTGTTCCCTTACCTCAGGCAGGTCAAGGGCCTCGCTGCTGTCTCGGGCAGAGCAGCATCTCACAGTAACCGTTTTACTACGTGGGGCACGGGCAACTGCCTTTGGGGCACCATCACCCATCATCGAGCATGATGAGGGACACATGTAGGAGTGCTAGCTATCTTTGAGCTGTTGAAGATGATTAGCAGAGGCTCAGACTTCCAATGTCCTGCCCAGAAGAGTGTCCACTCACAACATTCCCTTCTCACCTGCCTAACACAGCCCCTGTGCAGTTAGGGCAGGCTTTTTGTGGGGCCTTGTATCGCTGTGCAGTGCAAGGAGAGGGTACTGGAGGAGACTAAAGGCAGCTCTAGGCAAGTCCTTGAAACACACTTTTCGACTGAGCTGCTGGGAGGATGTGTGCAGTCAGACGAATTCTCCGTCACTCAGCCCCATTCCGCTGCTCTGCACCTGGCGGTGCTGGGAGGGTATCCTCGGGGCCAGCGCTGCCTTTGGCCTATGAGAAAAACACATTGTTACTGTAGCTACATGATTTACTAACCAGGCCGTGTCTGAAGTTTACCAGAGTATTTCTTACACATGAATCTCTTCCTATTTAATGAAATTTAAAAACAAGGGAGAGAGAAAACTCAGGTGTAACAAAATTAAATTCGCCTTTATGCACCTGGAGTATGGTTTTGATTGGGGCAGGCAGCATATCTCCTGCCTGCTCTTCAGCCCATGGTCACAATAGCCTGTTCCTGGCTCCTTTGCAGCCAGCAATGAAAGGGTGAAGTCCATTGTCAACACAACTGATGGAGAGAAGATTTTCACTGTGGCTTCCTGAAAAGATGGTGAATGGGTACCTCAGGCTGTGCCCCTGTGAAAATACATGCCCTCAAGAGGAACAACAAAACCTGATGTAAAGGAAGGCAACACAGAGTTACAACACATCTGATGCCTCTTCTGTTGGCTTTTCTCAATTCACATATTCTCTTCCTTTCTCCTTTTCCTCAAAGCCTGGCATCAGGTCTTTAGCAATGTCCTGGCAACACAAGTGGTGCTAAGATCATGGTATAAGGGAGGACTAGTAACAGCAGGAAACTAAAGCTAAATGATGGGAAGGGAGGGGACTGCTGGGGGCAGGGAGCTGTTGGATGCATGTACAGTCTGGGGAGCACTATCCATCCCCCTGCGATCCCAGCTCCTGTTACCTCCACTTCATGTGCTTAAGAGATGTCCTGTAAATGATAAAGCAGATTTTTTCCTCTGAAGTGAACTGATAAAATAGCACATTTCAATGGAATATGGTTCCATCAGAGCTCCTCTGTCTTGCTCTCGAGACAGTCTTCATGCATAAAGCGCTGTTGTTTGTGAAGAGCAAGAGCTTTGAGGGCTGATAGCAGCTGTAAACTCTAGAGTGGCCCTGCTTTAGCAAGTGCAAAGTCACATGTTTTCCTCTAGTAAGGGCTTTTCGGAACTGCACATAGCAGTGAGTCATGCTTTTTTGTCATACTTAAATTTGTGACAGCTCACTTCAGGTCAGGCAACTTAATACTTTCACATGAATGGTCTGTGGTTCAACTTGGGCTGTGCAAGTGGTGTCTGACAGCAAACTTTCAGCACCTGTGCATAGCCCTACTTGTCTTAACTCTAAATTTAGTATTTTGAATAAGCTATAAACAAATATAGCAAACCAAACCAACAAGTCTCACTGGCTGAATGTTCTTTCTCTGTGGACAGATGATATTAGGTGATGATGTGGGGAAGCAGTGCAGGATGATGATATCCATACTCTGCTTAATTACAAATTAAATACAAAATAGTACATAGTCACTATGGCCACAGACTGCAGCAGGCTTAACTCATTCTTCTCTGTGTAATGTTAGACTATTGCAAGTGCACAGCAGTTATGTTTTCATCAGCCAGAGCACTGAAAACCTGCTCTGCTGCCCAAGCAGGAGTAACTCAATGTGCAGCAGACTGGGATTTACGTTTGAGGGTTTTATGTACGGTACAAAATAGGTACTTGCAGGGACCTGCTGCAGAACTCTTGCTAGGAAGCCTATGTGACATTCATTGTGGTTATAAAATGTGATATAACTGACATTAACCAAAACATGTTTTCCTGTCCCTTCCAGAGAAATGCATTTTTCTATAGCTCAGTTAATGCAATCTCATAGCTGATGAGATGTGCCTGGTTTTGATGGAAAATAACTACTTGATACTGCATCAGTATAGCTGTACCATTCTGGAACAACCTATATCTCATTGCACCTTTTCTGTACTTTTGGATCCCTGATTTAAAAGCGACAGTTGACCTAAGAAAAAGAAGAAAGACTTAAATGTTGGTAGAAGTTGCTTTGCACCATGACAAGTGAGCAACATGAGTTGCAACAACCACAGCACAGTGTTGAATGGATAAATGCACTAGCGACACTTGACACACTTGACAGAATGATGCACATGTTGATGAGTCCATTGAAAAGTACAGACTAGTTGCACCACAGAGCTTGATGAAACTATGATGAAATATTTTTGAAACACTATTTTTATGCCTGCTATGTTAGAATCAAGTTTTACTGGACACACAAGTGGATGTATGCTGAATGTTGTGTAGACTTATCTTTCTTTAGCCGTCATGTTAATCCCCAACAAACCAAACTACAGACAAAAAAAGAGGACAAAAATATCCAATAAGGGAATTCCAAGAAGGAACAAGCTTGCAACAATTAGCAAAAGTAAAGAAAAAGGGAATTAAATATCATTGTACAATCAATCAAACTTCTATATTATGTCTATATTCTTGGTTGCTAAATTTGCAATTTTTATTTATAAAGTATTTCAATTACTTATAAAGACTTACACAGCTAATCAGTTAGAACTGACATACATTTTGGCTAAATACCTATAATTACAGTTGTTTTATACCTGAGCCCCTGTTACTGATGTTGTGTAACAAGCAGTCCTGATTGCTGACATCAGCCCACTTAATGTTCCTGCATTTATGTGATAATTAGATAAAATCATATAAAGACTTTCTAGTAACTTCATAAAATGCAGTAAATATATTTACTGAGATTAGAGTAAGTATAAAATATTATTTATGGTTTCATCTTTTTCTGACAGCGAAAAAGAGCATGAAAATACATAAGTGTTTTAGCTAGGCAATGTTACTTTTTTTAAGTACACTTTCCAGTGTAAGAGTATGCAGGTCTGTGATATTTGAAGTGATATTTGTAGAGATTGTATCTTTGATTGGACCCACTGTTTAGGAAAAACACCCAGGCAATTCAAGACTTTGTGCTTGGAAGGTCTCTGCTTCTCCTAGCTCGATCAGCTCTCCCTTACACCATTAGACCACCACTGCTATGACATTTACATTACATATTTGTGTTGACTTAGAATATACAGAAGACCAAACTGAGCTGCCCTTGTACTTGAACGTCTGCAAATGGTGGTCTGTTTAGAAATGAAGCTTCAAAGATATTTTAGAATATGAGCTTATTCAGAAGATGCTTTGGGTTAGAAAAGCTGACAAAAAGAACCTTTAGTCATTCTGAGTGATAGATCTGGATTGAGCTGTAGATCTTTTCCTCAAGGCATCAGTTATTCGGTACATGCTACAAGTAAAATGTATGGGTAGTATACACATTACAGAACATCACTTCAAATGTTAGAGCAATAAAAACACATTTGTTTACCCCAAGGTGAAATTCATTGTAGAGGAGAGGGTCTGCAAAGGGTGTTTTCCTGTATTCACTGGAAAGTACAGATGCACAGGGAGCATGAACAAAGTCATGGCTCTATGGCAGTCACTTCATGCCTAGTGGAAGCCAGAAGGAAGGGTGCTCTATCCCTTGGCCAGGCATGCCCAAGGTGACCACTGAATCCAGGAACAGTCAATAGACACTTGCATTTTCTCATTCCATCTGTAGGCTAGAGGAGATTAGCACTGCAGAGTGTCAGGCTGCATTTGAACAGGCAGTAAAATTCTAGTCCTCCAAGCTTTCTGTTCTCCCCTCTTCAAATCTTTATTTCAGTGATTCTGTCACTCAGTCCTACTAAAGCTCATCTTGCCATACACTCCGTGATTGGGTCCTAACCTTTTGGATCAGTTTGCTCTTAAGCTTCCCTCAGTCTGAGTAATCTGCAGCACTACTTCTTTCCTTGACATCTCTGACATGTATCCTAGGCATCTGTTTTTCGTGTTTAATCCCTTTACAAAAATGTGTTCTTGCTGGCCACCTGCCATAAACCTGCAAGAGCAGCTTTGGTTTATCAGACTTCTCATTAAAGTGAGTACCTCAAACTCCAACTTTTCAGGTTTCTGTTTATTAATTCCTAGGCATATGTAGCAGTAATATGACACAAAGTTTGTGAAGATTTCAAAATCAGTTGCTCTATTCTTGGACTAATACAGCTGTAGACAAAAATATCAAACCTTTACAAGTGTTTCTTCACCTCCTCTGTCTTGTGTGTCCTCCACATTCAGATGAGAGTACCTCTGCAGAAGTCTTTGCCTTTCCTATCCTGCCCTCATAAGCTTTTCCCTGAACTGTAGAATTCCCTTCTGTATATTAATTTTCTTTTCCCTTCAGCTGATCTTACAGTTAAACAGAACCATTCTGCTTTGGAAGTACCTCCATCTATTCTGCCCCAGCACCCTTTGTCTGTCTGCAAGTTGTATTCTACTGACCCTGCAGTCTTTCAAACTGTGTGGTTTAAAAGCAGTCCTGTCAGCTCCTGTTCTCTTTCCAAATCCTTCAGAAAGTCTGGAAATAAGTGGTTTCAGCCATTCCATTCCTTGAAAATTAGTTTTGATTGTTTCTCATTAGATGGACACATGGCAGAGCCATAATGAAAAATAACAAATTCTGGTTGTCCCTTAGATATCTAAGCAATCAATGATTTCATGATTTCCTGAACACAAAGTTGCACTGAGGTCATGTTGTGGCTAGTAACCACAAGAAGAGTTTCGTTCCATAGATTTATCTAGGGTGTTTTAACGCCCTTGCACTCCTTGCCCATAAAATCCTGCACTGAGGAATTTCACAAAAAGATTATAAAACATTTCTTTTTGTTAAACCTTCTACTTCATCCTTTCATTGCATTCCCTATAGTTCTTCCTTATTTACCTTCTTTGTGTCATTCTTTACAGGTCTTGGTTTCTAAGCCAGAGTTTTAATGTATTAAACTAAGATTTGGTAAGAAACTATGTTATCCTTGTTATCCTTCTGATAATTCTGACTTTTTTTTTCCTGAGTCCATTGTAACCTTCTTATATTCCTTTGTGGTGGGTCTACTTTAGGGCTATTATATAATATGTGGCTGCAGTATGGATTCATTCATTGACATGGAGATACTGTTTTCTTCTCTGTCTCTCCTAGTAATTCCTAACACGCACATGTACTGCATATGTCATTATGACCATTGAGTTGATATTTTCAGAGAACTGTACAAAAAAGCTGCCAAGAGCTCCTTCCTGCACAGGTGTTAATTTAGAGCCTAACTTTGTGTACACAGAGCTCTATGTAAAGGGATTGTTTTTCTTCAGGTTTGATGTTTTGCACACATCAACATTAGGTTCATCAGCCATTTTACTGGCCACTTGCTAAATGTTTTGAGATCTTTCTAGAACTCTCCATAATCAGCTTTAGTTTTGAGGAGCTTGAATATCAGCAACAGTCTCTCTTTATTCATGTCACCCCCCCTTTCTTGTCATTTATGAGTGTTCTAAACAGAATTTAACTCGGATGTACTCGTAAGCTACTTCCATATCTTTCATCAACATGGTAAAAGCTAGACATTTATTCCCATCCTTTAAGCAGACAACCTACCCTCTTATGCCAGGACAGTTTCATTTCAGAGTCTTCAGTGAAGAACCTTATCAAAAACTTTTTTACAAAATCTGCTATACACTTTGTAGTCAATATATGAGCATTGATTTATTTATTTTTTTCAAAGTAGTGCTGGAGTTACTAACATCTGTTTGCTTAGGAGAACTCTGGGGGAAAACCAAACACTCAAATTTAGTAAATGCATAAACAGGATTCTACACATATATTAAAAATTGTTATCTTAAAGCCTGTTTTGTAACTTTCCAATGATTGGTGTTGGCAATGCAACTAATTGCATGTAATTGGTAGTACTTTAGTATTTATTTCCCTTCCCCTTCTATATGGCTTTTATTATGCATGGCTACTTGTGGTTAGGGAGGAGGTGCCTCACTGAAAACCTATTTCACTGAAATAAACCCTAAGATTTACTCTGAAATTGAAGGGGATTTCTGAAGTTCCTGGGCTTTGCATTAGTCTGGTGCAGAAGGCAGACTATCAGGCACTGTAAGCCAAAGCTACTTTTCCTATGCAAAAAATTGAATGGTGTGAAATGCTATCATTAATAGGCACTCATAGTATTGGAGATAAATGTAGAGGGGAAAACTATAAGCATACTTGTAAATATAGTAGGTTTAACTGTACCATTAATCCACAGTTACCAAAAAAGGACTGCATTGAATCAGAGGATGTGGGGTTGCTGTGCTTCCAAAAGTACCAGGCAATATAGCTGCTAACCACTTGACCCTTTCAGCAAAAGATCCTCTATGGACATATTCTGCTCCAGGTTTCCCATATGTAGTGTGTAATACAAGTAAGATGGAAAGAAATCATGGGAATATGCAAGGATAGTCTCAGTTATTCCTACTGAATCACTGGCAGGAGTTGTATGTGTGTCATTAACCACTGAGTCCTGCATATGAAAGTACTGATCCTGACATTATTTTAGTAAGTAGAGTTGCAGAAACTGGGGATATAGAAAATTGACATTTGTGCCTTCTCTTCCATTGCTCTTGTATAACAGTTTAAATTATCAATATCTATACTTCACTGCAGCTTCCTACTTTGATAGAGAAATGTACTTGACTCCCTACAGTTATTGCAATTGGAGGGGGATCTGATTAGGATGCTTTTCCTAATTAAGTGATATCACCTAAAGTGAGTTCCCCTACCATTGTCTCACTGCAGTGTAAAAATAACAACAGAGGAGAATAATTTGGTTATTTTATTTTCCTGATTAAAATGTCTTTACTAATTCATATTTTACAGAGTAAAATTCCATCTTAATGAAAGACTGAGGGTCAGTTTTCTAACACAGCTAATTATGTGTCCTCATATCCCAATCAGAGTTAGGGCTCAATTCCGTTGAATTCAGCAGCAGCACGTCTCAGTAGATCCATATGTAAGGAAAAAGCCCAAGGTGGATACTCAGCCACCACAGATCAAACAAAGGGTCCTTCAGAATGTTTTCGGTCTGCAGTCAAGTCTGAGAGACAGCTACATACCATCCCCTTCCCAACCAAATACAGCATAAAAGTGAGTTTTCACAGTGTGCCTGAACTTTGGCTTCAGCTGATTCTGCCAGAACTGTGTGTTTTGGATTATTTTTGTTTGTTTGTTTCTGCTTTGGCAATAAACTAGTCTCTTACCAGAGGAAATACTTCTCTAGAGTTTTCTCCCTTTCTGTAATCTTTCTCAAAGTCCAGCTGAGACCATATTTGCCTGAAACTCTGCTCTCCTGATGCTAGTAGTTCCATTGAATTGGTTGGCCAAATAAAAGGAGTTTCGAGCATCTTTCCATATGTTACATTTCTTGTTAATAGAAATAAGGTGAGCTCTGTGTTTTATCAGCACCTTCTCTTTAATTCCTCATCTGTTCATGAGGTTGCGTAAGAAATCTTTATAAGATCTTAAAAGTTAAATGGGTGTGGTCTTAAAAAAGATGTTTCTCCCAAAAAAAGAAAAACATTTTATTCCTGCAAAAGAACTGTTTTATTTAAGAAAGATAAAAGTTAAATATATTCATTTGTCTTTTTAATTAAAGAATTGCAGGCATAGCTGTTGAATCCAAGTCCTGCAGTTCTTACAGCTGAATACCATCTTTATGGAAAACAGGTTTCAGGATCAGGCCTGGTTAGGTAGATTTCCTAAATAGATTATCATGCAATGTTCAATCATTCATTTAGTGTTTGTTTACTCGTAACACTAAAATATATGTTGCTTCAGTCTTTCTCATAATTGCATGCAGCACACTTTAAAAATCAGTTATCTTTAACATGAAAGTTGAAGCAGGATTTTATATGGCTTATTCACTTAATTTTGACTAATAGTACTCCATATAGAATATTTCATCCCTGTGCTGCTGTCTTCTGTGCCTTCGTGCCTGCATGCTTAGCCACCAAGTAGTTTGCTTTCTTCTACCTCCTTTCTCAGTACCGTTGTTTTTATTGATTCTCTTACAATAAGTAACACACAAAAGAGAAGATTAGGGCAGAAAGATTTCCCCAGTCCATCAATAAATTTCCTAGGCTTCATTAGCTGTAATTTCTTGAAAAGTCTTAGAATTACATTTATATTATGTAAGTAAAATGTATAATCCAAGGGATCAGCTCTTTCTCATTCAATAATGTGTACCAGAAATAATTCAGCTGAAGCCAGTGGCTTAAAATTTGTACGAGAGTGCAGAAAACCAGGCTGGTGTACAAAATGGCAAATTCTTGTCACTTCTGCTTAGGCAAAAATCTAGAGAAAGACAGCTGTGTGAGTTTTGTCCAAATAAAAATTTTGATCCTCAGCCAAGGAGCATGAAGAAGACCAGAATTAAGTACCAGTATTTTCTAGATAGAAGGGCTTGATAGGCTGCTCTGTGCTTGTGATTTTTTTTTCATTCTTCAAATGTTTTTCTTTTCAACTGTACGCACTGCACCAGATTCTCTCTGTATTAATAGAAGACAATTTTGCCTGTTGAAAATTATGGCAAATTCTGTGATTGAATTTTCTGTTTAAAAATTGCTCATGCCGTATATCCTCTTGAGCCAAATTCTAATCTCAACTTTCCATAACTTCACATAATTCCCTTTACAGCCTTGTCTGTTGAAAGGATTTAAATATTTTTGCTTAAACCATTTGACCTTTCCCTAAGATATATATTTGCTCTAAGAAACAATGAGTTCAGAGACAATTCTCTAACTGCTTTAAAATTCAGATTTGGCACTGTGGCATTGACATTGTATTTACTAAAAAATAGGGCCAGCAATGTAATTTTTAATTAACCACTGATCATAAAATTGCCCCCAGTGTTAAGAACGTTGGAGTCTTTACAAGCAAGCAGTGGCCCATTCACAAATGTTTAATTGAAACATGAACATGAATGGCACAATTGTCCTGCTGGTCAGTTTTGAATATCTCCTGTGATAGGAGCATTAAATAATTTGAAGGCATATGCTCTATTGCAGTAATAGTTTATTAAATACAAATGCAACTTCAGAGAGGCTAAAGAGCACTCTGAAAATGCATTTACTTCTGCTTCTAATTTTTATTGTGAGGGGTTTGGGATTTTCTTTCTTTCTTTCTTTCTTTCTTTCTTTCTTTCTTTCTTTCTTTCTTTCTTTCTTTCTTTCTTTCTTTCTTTCTTTCTTTCTTTCTTTCTTTCTTTCTTTCTTTCTTTCTTTCTTTCTTTCTTTCTTTCTTTCTTTCTTTCTTTCTTTCTTTCTTTCTTTCTTTCTTTCTTTCTTTCTTTCTTTCTTTCTTTCTTTCTTTCTTTCTTTCTTTCTTTCTTTCTTTCTTTCTTTCTTTCTTTCTTTCTTTCTTTCTTTCTTTCTTTCTTTCTTTCTTTCTTTCTTTCTTTCTTTCTTTCTTTCTTTCTTTCTTTCTCTTTCTTCTTTTTTTTTTCAAAAAGCAAGCAAAGTAGTGATACAAGGTAGTTGCCTTTTAAAATGTGAATCCTTACATTCCCTCTTCCTAATTAATCCCAGTGCCAAACCCCATTCACTTTTGTAATAAAGGTGGCCCCTTTTCAGTTGGGTCTGATGCATTTACAACGGAGGGGCAGAAGATATCTTAGTAGTACTTATTTCTTGTTACAACATGAAGAGCAACAGTGAACAAATAATAAATAATGTCCGAGGAAAACATATTATAAGGATTCATAAAGTTCACAAAAGACAGCCGTTCTGCTCAGCATGGCTTTATAGATAAATTTTTTTTGTCCTTTGCATTCTCTAATATGGATCCTTTAAAAACATGCGTCTGAGTTTGGAAACACTGTCTCTGACCTGAACAATAA
>NW_008666320.1:20498-32569 GCF_000695815.1 Acanthisitta chloris | reverse complement strand
CAACTTTGTGTCATCTGCAAACATGCTTAAAAAAGGTCAAAAAGCAGAAGTCTAAAGCACCACATTACAGAGCATAAACCTCTTTAGCAACAAGTTCTTCCTATCCACATCCCCTTTTCTAGCAGGGTTTGGTTTCAGCCTAGATTCCGGTATCTACTTATCATGGCATTCATCTCAGACACTTTGTTGAGGATAAAAGTCCTTTATTCTCTTCTTTCAGTCTCCTCACTGTTTTCAGAGAGCACCTTGAGGTATTCTCCCCTTCTTATTTGTTTCAAGCAAAAAAATTTGCTGCCTGGGATAACAGTGCAGGTACTAGCCAGTGAAACTTTTCAGAAACACTTTTGGAATTGTGATACTGCTGCTCCATTCTAGACTAGATGTTTGCTTCACAACCAAAAAAAAAAAGAGAGGAACTATAAAATTATATAAAAACCTGAGTGCAAGACACAAGGTTCTTAAACTATTAGATGACTTGACTTATATCAACTTTAGGATTTTGAAATTTTTTTAGTATCAATTTTGTTCTAGCCAGCACAATGCAACCTTGCTGATGTAAGTTAGAGTCTATGGCATGTCTCAGTCTCAACATGACACACATCAGACTCTTAAATTTCTGGCAAATCAGCCACAGATCATGTAAAGCAGAGTATCTGTCTTTTAGTCACACAGAGATATGCCCAGTACCTTGCAGAGAACCACAGAGCTTTCATTCTATCAGAACCTTATCAGATCACTCTCAGAAGCTATAGGAAAAAGCCTTCCCATTGGAAGACTGCTTCTCCATTCTAGACTAGATGTTTGCTTCACAACCAAAAAAAAAAAGAGAGGAACTATAAAATTATATAAAAACCTGAGTGCAAGACACAAGGTTCTTAAACTATTAGATGACTTGACTTATATCAACTTTAGGATTTTGAAATTTTTTTAGTATCAATTTTGTTCTAGCCAGCACAATGCAACCTTGCTGATGTAAGTTAGAGTCTATGGCATGTCTCAGTCTCAACATGACACACATCAGACTCTTAAATTTCTGGCAAATCAGCCACAGATCATGTAAAGCAGAGTATCTGTCTTTTAGTCACACAGAGATATGCCCAGTACCTTGCAGAGAACCACAGAGCTTTCATTCTATCAGAACCTTATCAGATCACTCTCAGAAGCTATAGGAAAAAGCCTTCCCATTGGGCTATTCCTTGAGCCTTCCAGTATAGCCCATTTCTGCCATTCACTCTCCAGACTGGGTGTGAGCTGCACCCAGGAGAGAGACACCAGCATCCAGTTTCAACAGCCAATCACATTCCCACTTTAAGGAATCTCACTGCTTGCCTTAGAGCTCAAGTTCTGAGCTATAAAAAATATTGCATCAAAAATGACACAGCAGCATTTGTTTTACTGCTGAATACTAAAAACACTTTTATGACTCAGCCAAATTAATGGATCATAGAGTCATAAATTCACAGAAACTACCAGAAAGGATTTTATTTATACATCTTGAAAACAAACAGCAGCTTCAACATCTAAAACATCTTTTTTAAAACCTTATCTTGGAAAAATATGCATTTAGCAATAAAGTTATCAGCACATGAGATAAGTTTCTTCAGTTTTGAGGGATGAAACTGAAAAGCCCACAGCAGTGATTTCCAAAGTAAGATTCTTAAGCAAAGTTATAGTTCTCATATCTGCCAGGCAACCATGCACATGTGTTTCCCTCAACGAGTTGGCTCTTACTTTGCCTAGAACTGATCAGTGTTCCAGGATTGAAATTAATAAAACAATTTTGAAAATTTAAGAAACCTTCTTAGGTGCTGAAGGGTGAACTTTTAAAGGGTAATTGTGTGACTAATAAGCCATCCCTGCAGCTGATGATGACAAATGATGTCATGTATTGCCACTATATCCATGAATTCATTCTAATTCACACTTCAGTCAAGCACCTCCTTTCTAGTCCTGCCTCTTTCACTGTGTTCTCATCTTTGCTTTTCTTCCCGACATTCTGTTATCGACTCAACACATTTCAGAAGGAATCAATAAGAGAACTACTTCCATGTCTCACAGATCTGGTTAGGAATCTTCCTTTCTGGTATCTCCCTCTCTTGTGGGCACTCTGATATCTGATGAAGAAGAAGTCTTTTCCAAGGGTAGCCTGCTCCCACTCAACTGCCTCTCCATGGCACATGTAGTTTCACTGAGACACCTACCCATTTACCAAACTGGGCTATAACTTGTCAATAGTAAAGCACTGCTGGAGGAAGAGGGCAACAGACAGACACTGACCTGGAGACAATGTGACTGGAACTGTGTTTCCTTTGGGGGGGGGGGGAAATGCCCAAAGGAGCAAAGAGCCTGATGGTCGGTTGCTAATTGCTCAGTGCCCTCCATCAACACTAATCAGACTTGCAGATCTCAGAGCATCCACTCGCTGCGACCAAAATGACTTGGGTACTTAATGTCAAGGCTGGGGATACCCTTTCCTCCTGCCTGTTCAATCTGGGAGGTACCTCTGCTTACTTTGATGGCAAATGCAAGTGACTCTGTCCTCTCACTGTCAAGTTTTTTGCCATCATGATCCAGGATTTTCTCCTGCTTCAACCCAAAACAACAACTAGAGTAGATTCAGTCAGACAGACACATTGAGAAAAGCCTTTGGCTCCTTGGGAGGAGTCAAGGTATAGCAGAGTGTTTACTTGGTCGTGATTTTATCCCAGTTGAAGCACAGTCAGTTTCATCTCTGTGTTTAAATTGTTCAGACATTTAAGAGACTTCTTGCTTGGAAAGACACAATGAGAAGCTCTAATTGTTCTTATTTATATAATCCTGTTTCTTTACATAGCTCTTTTACTGCATTTGTCAAGCTTATATTTTGTTTTCACAATGTGATATAGATATATTAAACTGTATTCACTACTGCATTTCAGACAAATTTCTTTGTTGAACACTAATAGTACATCTGTGCCAGCCCAAGACAAAGATATAGTTCAACTGTCAGAAAACAGAGAAAGCCAATCTGGCAAACAGAAGGCCCAGAATAATTTTATCACAAGTCACTGCTAACAGACCTGGATGTTCATCACATCAAATAAAGTTAGTAAAAAGACCAGGGTGCATATTAGAAAGGATGGTAGTTCATTAAGGATCACATGGGATTCCTTGACTTCAAGGAGAGGATCATATCCATACATGAGGGGATAAAAAAAAAGGCTTGTAGAACTGTCTATGTAAAAAATCATCAAGTTAGCAGGAGTTGAACAGAGGTCAGCAGCAGCCAACAGATGAGTCAATGCCATTGCTGAGAAATTACCCTCCTGATTTATCAATTTTGAAATCCTGGGAATCCCAAGAAGCTCCCACTGACCTTTCGCAATGACTACTGCCAGCCATGGGAACGCTCACAGTTGCCACCCTCACAGCACTTTCCAGACAACAATAACTGTTCAATTTGAAGCTACATTCTGGATAAATCAGAAGGGATCCAGACTTCCAGTTCCTGTTACAACATGTTCAAAGCAAAACAAAATTTCCTTTAAAGATGGATATTCTCTGTGGACATTTAGGAATTGCTGTGAGAACTTCAAGCCTCTCATCATTTGAGATGACAGAAATGTCTCAAGGTGTTCTATTGTGAGACTCTGCTTGTCTCCATGAAGAGAAGTTTGAGATGTGTTGATAACTCAAACATGAACTTGACTAGGCATCAAATTCCAGCTAGTCTTAGAGCACAGTGCTCTACCTCTAAGTGCTGGGGAACCACACCAGTTGCCACACTGCTCCTCTCCTGCCTGGTTTAATTTCTTTATGCTGTGCCAGGAAAACTACCTCAGCTATCAGGAGCTCTGAACACCATCAGGGATGCTGAAATCATTCTGGCTCACTTGAGTCTCCAGTAGCCTCTTTGCTGGTGCTCAACACACAGACCACTTCCAAGTGAAAATCATGAGTCACCATTTAAACCCACCCTCACACTATCAATCACATTAATTATTTTATTTAGTCAGGGACTGACAGTTAAAGTAACATAAGTGAAAAACATAAGGAAACATATCTTAACTCAAAAAGCAGGAGAAGGGTCTGTTTCTAATAACGTTTGAGTTTGCCAACATTGCTTTTTCCTTGTCTTACAGCATAAGTATTTGCAGTGCAGCCATTATGTTCATTGGAGGGGACATTTATTTTTAATTTTTTGCAGATTTTGGAATGTCTGAAGAAATAGCTTAGCCTGGTGTCCCTGTCTCTTCCAAGCACACCATCCCCCTCCGCGTCTATAGTGTTCACTCCATTCCAATGCAGAGCTGGAGGCAGGATTCTCTGCTGTAAACCATCATCACTTTAGCTCAGCCAAGGGGTGATGTTACATTATACAGGCAGAGGTGCAAGGCCCCTCAACCCACCTCTGTCCACAGGTAGACACTGCTTTGGTTTTGTTCATTTGGTTCATTTTGTTCCTTTGGTCCTATTACTGCAGTCCCTGACAAAGAGTCCCTCTCGGGCTCCCTTGTAGCCCCTTCAGATACTGAAAGGCTGCTGTGAGGTCTCCACACAACCTTCATCATGCTTTTAGGAATAAAAAAGTGCTCATTAAGACCAGAGATGAGAAATGCCATGGTTGCATTACGTTTTGAAATATCTGAATTACATTTGAATCTTTCCTCTTATAGTCCAGACATTAGCTGTTTTACCAGTTATATCATGTGCCCGAATGTGAAAGCAGTTTTTAGACAACTACCACTTCTGAGAACTTTTGTTTGCAGAGAGCAGAATTGGCGAGTGAAAGGAGAGGGAGGAGAGGCCAGAAGATGAGGTACTGCATTCATATCTCCATTTAGGGTGGAAAATTTGATGTCCAAGGTTTCAATCTCCACTGAAGGGATGAGGAAACAGACAACACTGATCATGCACAAAACCTACAGCAAATGTAGTTCAGCACAAAATTTTTGCAAATGGATCAAGTTGTCTGTAGGGTTGTCCTAGTGACCCAGGGAGAGCAAAGCTCCGAATTCATGTTCTTTATGTTTTTCCACCTGTAGTAAACTTGAAGCAGCAATAAGACTCTAAACTTGCAGATCAAAGCTCAGCCCACAGCTGGACCATTGTTAAATGAGATTAAATTTTTTTCTCACCATCACAGGACTGAAGATTGACTACAGTCTTAGGGGAAAAAAACCCGAAGTATTTTGATTATTTATTCACTGTATCAGACTAGACAGTGCTGTCTCCAGGCCAAAATCAGCCATCTAAGTGTTTTGTACAGCACAGATACTCTTTATTTAACAGGCCCAACCCTAAAGGCCTTTTCAGTTAATAAGGCCAGTTCTGCTCTTTTCCAGGGCCAGTTTTCCACCCAAAATGTTGTAGTCAATGAAACAAGCATCTGTGCAAAGCTGTATAGTTCATTATTTCTGGTGAAATAGATAGAAACAGTTAAGGAGAGGATTTCTGACCTTCTAAAGAGGCTAACATTGTTCTGCATTTGAGGAGTGAAGATAAGAAGTAGTGTCTTCCTTCCCAGCTCGAAGAACACGTATAGATGTGTGCACATCCATGTGTTACACAAATACATGTGCAGGGATGGCTGCATACACATGAGACCAATTGGCCTCAACATGACAAAACTGAGATGAAAGAAAGAGGACCATATGGACATTCATTATCCACCCCAACAAGGGAGTCCCAGACCCCATCCTGACTGCATGTCCAGGAGACTCTGCACTGAAGCGCCCATGGACTGACTCTCCTCTCTCTGACCCAGAATGGTTGAGGTTGGAAGGGACCTCTGGAAGCCACCTTGTCCCAAGTCCCCTGTTCACGTAGAGTCAGCTAGAGCAGTCTGCCCAGGGAATGCCCAGATGGATTCTGGATATCTCCGAGAGCTGAGATTCCATTTCCTGAGGCACACGGGGATGTCAAGGTGGCCTCTGACACCTGCAATACTGGCCAAAGTTCAGTGCTTAAAAACTGCAAGATGACACTTGCTCTTAACAAAGACAGTGTATTTTCCCGAGGAAGAACATTTTACTTCCTGAAAACTGGAAAAGATGCAAATTCAAAATGGTTTAGAATTTGTGATTAAGTTAGAAACAATGCCACATACAGGCAAGACAGCAGTTCTGAAAGGTTCTTTTAGCTGTGAAGGATTTTTCAAAGTTTCTTTTCAGCCAAGAAAACATACATATTTATTTAACTTTTAAATTAAATTAATCTTGAAGGAAACATACATTTAAGATCACAGGGAAACAGCATGAAATTCAAACAAATTACTCTGCAAATCTAAGATAGAATGGCCTCAAATTCCAGGACTTTACTCAGTCCAAATACCCTTTTAAATATGGAAATAAGATGAGAAAATCATAAAGCTCTTCACGCAGAAAGCATTTTTTGGATGTGGATGCTTTCCACTCTTGGTGAAGAAAATTGACAGAACAATACCTTAATTTCCTTTGCAACTGGCATGTTTGGGCTGCAATTTTTTCTTCAGAGAAGTCAGACATTTAATTCTTTCTGAAGACTAAATTGATGAACTAACAATTACTGCAAGAAGACTTATGCTGGCTGAGGATGTGATCCTCAGGCTTTTTGTTTTATGGTCTCAAGATAAATGTTACCATGTCATTCTTATAATCATCACCTCGCCTCAGGACAAACAGAAGCTCATTCTCTGAGAAACCAATTTTCATCTAATGACATTGAACCAACTAAATAAAACCTGGCATTTTAAGCTTTAAGGAAGCATTCAGAGCCTTGCAATTGTACTGTTTATGTTCTAGGAGTGACATTGAGGTTGTTTGATTTTTTTCTTTAGAGGAAATAACTGCAACAACATAAGAAAACCTCAATCCAATCTGAGGGAGGGAAATATAAACTGGAAAAACTGCCAAGAGAGAAGATAACAGAATACTGGCATGTGGAGAGCTGTCTGCTTGGCAAGCATGCATGTCATTTACAAATGTTTGCTCTTAATTATATTCCTGGAAGGCTTGGGTGAATAATACTCTTGAGAAAGTTGCCACCTTCAAAACACTGCCTCTTCATCATTCTGAAATAAATGCAACACTCATGGAAGGGTGAGTCTATCTAAGGATATCACCACAAAACCCAGGAACTCATACCTCACACTGCCCTGGTACCTGCAAGACAAGGGGGAGGAAGGATGCAGCTGTGTGTTAGGGTGTCCACTGAACTCCCAGCTCTCCTCTGCAAGCTTTATGAAGGAGGCAGGGCAGGGATGCTGGCAAGGTGGCACAGTGTTTCTACTTCCTGTCATGACACAGCCAACACAGAAGGCACAACTAAGAAGAATTTTCTAAAATAACACCAGAAACAGGATTGAGCTGATGTCATACAGGGTCCACTCAGTCAATAAACTGTACTGGAGAAGTTGAACTTAAGTATTTGCTGATGGCTGAAGGCTTTATTACAGTCCTTTACGCATCTCTTCTTCTGGGCAAACCCCATCTTAACAAGATTGTCTAGGCAAATAAAAATAAAATTATGGAATTAATAAAATAAGGGTGAGCAACAGCTCCATTCTGGGAACATTTTGACAATTTCAGAAAAACATGTCATAACTTCCTGAGCTGAGAACATTAAGGACGAAATATTCTGGAAGGAATGTTTTGTCCAGTCAGAAACCAAGACGGAAATATGCCAAGCAATGTTTTCATGATGCCTCCCATACCCAGCCTGTTAGGGGAAAGGCAAGGTGATAAACAGACCAAAGTGAAAATCACAAGGCTTTGAAAAGGGCCAGGGCCCAAACCCCAGGATATTGAAGTGCACCACCTTCTATCACTGATGGGGATAAGAGTGAATAAAACTAAGTTCATCAATTCCTATTGTTTAGAAAAAGATTATTCCTAAAATAACATCCTTAGGATGTTATTTCAGTCCCACTAGCACTTCTTAAACACCCATGTCAAAGAGACTGAGGCCTTCCCAAATTCTGGAGCACTGTGTTCTCCTACATTTTCTTTTGTCAAATTGCTTAACACGCAGAAGTACAATCAAGGTCTCTTCAGGGTTAAGCATGCTGCCAGAGTCAGGCATCACCAGGCTGCTGCAGAAAGGTGAGGAGAAACACAATATCCTAGAACAAAGTGAAGTTCCCAATCTAATTTCTGACAGATCTTCTCAAACACAGAATTGGAGCCCATCTGAATGAAATAGCATGAAGTTCTTGGGGCTTCTTCTTTAGAGCATGGCTGAGCCACACCACACTGCACTTACCTCAGCCTGAGTTCCAGATTCTGGTCTAGGAAAATGGGACATGGACAAGGGTCACACAGCTGTATGTAACCCTCCAAGACATGAATCCCAGTCGCTGCCAGCAATAACTGCCGGGATGGATTAAGGGAGTTAAGAGATCCCTACTTGTTTGTTTGGCTATGTGAGAGGAGTCCTTGGGGCACTGCACACAGCTCTGCTTACTTCCTTGCTACTAGAACAAAACAGCTGGGAAAGAAAGCACTTAACAACATGTCTGTAACAGCCATTTGGTGACTGCTCTGTCCAATAACTTCTCCATGCTTCTTGCACCCATTTTCTAGAAAAGCAGATGGCTGCACTGTTCAACTGGAATGCTACTATTTTCCCATCACTACTCTTAGCACAGAAAAAAAAAATCCTTTTCTAAAGTTAACACCCCTCTAATTTTATAACACAGATTCTAGATCTCTATCATAGAATTTTAGGGGTTAGAATGAAGCTTACAGATCATCTAGTCACAACCCCTTGCCCTGGGCAGGGACACCTCCCCACTAGACCAAGTTGTTCATCCAGTCTGGCTTTGAATGCTGCTAGGGTTGGTTGGTTTGTTGCCTCCCTGGGCAACTTGTGCCAGTGTCTCACTACCCTCACAGGAAAAAGCTTTTTCCTAATATCTAGCCTAAATTTCCCCTCCTTCAATTGGAATCCATTACCCTTTGTCCTATTACTGCAGTCCCTGACAAAGAGTCCCTCTCTGGGTCCCTTGTAGCTCCTTCAAATACTGAAAGGCTGCTGTGAGGTCTCCATACAACCTTCTTTTCTCCAGGCTGAGCAGCCTCAGCTTTCTCAGCCTGTCTTCATAGGGGAGATATTCTAGTCCCCTTATCAACTTTGTGGCCTCCTCTGGACTTGCTCCAACAGTTCCACGTCCCTCTTATGTTGAGGACGCCAGAACTGCATGCAGTATTCCAGGTGGGGTCTCTTGAGAGCAGAGTAGAGGGGGAGAATCACCTCCTTTGACCTGCTGGCCATACTTCTTTTGATGCAGCCCAGGATTCAACAGGAATCAAATCTATCTGCCTTCAAAATACCACAGATTTACCTTGGCATAAAAATGCAAGTACAAAGGACTGTTTCATCCTTCTTCCCACTACGCCATTCTGCTTCCCAAGTCCCCGTCCGATGTCATGTACATACATCCATGTACACACATCCATGTAAATACCTCCATGCCTGCTCTGTGTGCATGTACCCACAGCCTATCATATAGACTTCATATTTGTATTAGAAATTGGTTTGGTGTTGTCATAGGTAGAAATACTATTGCAAATGAATCAAGATTTCAGGTTGCTGAGGATTTATATTAGTGAAATTTATAGTTGTATATGAAGCTTATATTGTTTCACCTCTACAATTCTCTTTAGCAAAATGCAATCAAATACAAAATATATGCTGTTAACAGGATTCTTGCAGGGTCCAATGCACAGCAAACTTCCAGAGACAAGCCTGTTAATTATTACTTTGAGGTTTTGGTGACAAAGGTTACTTTAGAATAATAGGCCAAATTTGCAGACAAAGTCAACACACATTTTCCAGTTTACCCAGATGATATTAGAACACCTGCTGGAAGCTGAGGCAGGGCTTACTGCAGGGCATGTCACAGCCACTGTGAAAGGATCAGTGTCATGTTGAACATGAACTAGCACAGTGGCCACAGCCTGGGCACTTGAACCTGTGATTGTCTCCCATACCCTTTTACTATGACCAACATAACATGTCCTCGAGTGATATTAAATATTTTTATTATATTCAACAAAGGATATCTTGTGGCAGCTGTCGCTTTTACTCTGACAATAAAGGCCCTTCCCTTTACTCTACAGGTGTTGGCTTCATAAAAGATTAGCTAACAAGAACAGGAATAATACTGTTAGCCTTAAACACAGGAGACTAAATTCTATGCTCTTTGGAGTCTCCCTGTGTCCCCAGGCTACTTTCAGCTGTTGTGAGTTGTCAACCATGTTTGACATGGCTAACAGAAAAAATGCTCCTATTTCTTCCTTTTCTAGTCAGCTGTGAAAAAACACCCTCCCAGTTGTGAAACACACAGACACACTCCCCCCAAACCCCACCTTCACTATATCTCAGCCAAGCAAGGGCAATGGCTTGTATGAAACAGCTGCACACATCCTACTACCTTCACCTGCCTGGGTGCTGCTAAAGGGTGTCACACTGGTTCTGGTTTGTCCTCCTGCTCTCAGTTCCCTTTGGCCACCAGCTCCCTCTGCCCAGTTTCTGAGGCAGCACACTACAGCACATCCCAGATACAGCATCAACAGCATCTTGATGGCAGTCATGAACACCCAGTCAATTTTATTAGTGTATTTGGGGGAAAGTTGCTTTAACTCAATAATCCTCCCACCAAAAATCCACCATTCACTCTCTCCTTTTTTTTTTTCTCCAAGCTTGCTCCTTGAAAAGAGCAATTATATGGAACAGCCAGGACTATTATTCATTTTAAAATGATTACAGGATCATGCTAAGGTAGCAGTAATGATGACAAAAATAGTGTTCTATCACGATCCTCTCCATGAAAACTTACGTTCCTGGTTGGTAGAATGAGAACTGCAGTTCCAATTGGTTTCAGTTATTTTTTTGATCTCTGTGGATCAGTACATATTACATGCATTTAAGTCATTAGCACTGTTATTTAGGTTTATCACTGTATTTAGGCTATCACTGTTATCATTGACAATAGAAGAGGTCAGGAAAGTAAATTACAAAGTAAATTATTACTTTTTTTCTTCACTCCTGCAAAGTCATCAACTCATTCCAATACCTCCTTAGCCTCATCCTTAAAGCTAGAGCTAGTTAACATAATTTGATAAAACAATTCAGAGGAGGTTTTTTCATTATTTCTATTATTTTCTCTTTTTTCCCTATTATTTCCAGCAGTAAATTTTCTGTCCTCCACATTACTCATATTTAAACTAAATGCTAAAAACATGATCCACCCCTATCCTTAATATTTCTATAACATTTAGACTTCAATATCTCCTTCAATATCCAGGCAGATGGTTTGGTATTTATGCTTTTTTCAGGAGCAGAAAAAAGATCCAAGACAGCACTTCCTGATGCCATTTGTCTTACGCTTTAGCATCCCACACTTACGTGGTCATTCGCATCACCTAAGTTCCTTGAACAAAGGGCTTTACTGCCTAGACTTGCCATGAACACTTAGTTGACTTGAAAATCACTTCTGAAGTGCAACTAAAGACCAGGACCTCATAACTGGTAGTTATTAAAACAAGTTACATGAACCATTTGAAACAATGATTGGTTAAGTGTTCTTGCCTTTGGTTAAGTGTTGCTGGGCTTTTAAAGTGTGGAAAACATTAGTCTGAAGACACTTACAGTGAAGACACACCAGGGTGCTGCTAAGAGCTTCATGATATTTTGAATTTCATGTACCAAATCATAGCTGACCACCTCTGTGTCAGCACTCCAGGGCAAAACCAAGTGGCAATCCCCCCTCTTGAACATGGCATTACATTTCCAACTGCTCATGAAAATGGCCCAACTGATTTCAACCAAATAAGACAACGAGAATGTAGATTCTGAATCCAGTTGATACAAAATTACAGCCATACAGTAAGGATAACACTTGTTTTGACCTGGATTTGAAAGACCTTGCTCTCCACTTTTGGATATCTCCTCCTAGTAGCCCAGCTCCCTGAAGCCTTTGTAAAGCCTATGGAACCAAGATGCAAGAACAGCAATAGCTGAGATGTACAGAAGATCACTCACTCCACTAAAGCTACCCTCACTAAACGAATAAAGCTCTCAAGGCAGATTTTTTAGTCTCCAAACAAAAC
>NW_008666320.1:8763-20467 GCF_000695815.1 Acanthisitta chloris | reverse complement strand
TTCAGCAGCCAAGTGCCAGCATTAATTTTACTCTTAAAGAAACACACAGCATGATGAAGTCCTGCCTATAGTAGCATCTCAAATGTGTGGTGGTTCATTGTAATATCACTAATATGTACCCATCACCCATCCTCTCCTAGTTCCAAATTAATTTAAATATCCTGAAGAGAATTTGGTTTAATTGCAACTGCATCATCTTCTGCAGGATCCCAGTGTCAGTCTGCCATTTGAATGTGCAGTTGCTAAGGCAACGGGTGCAAAGAGCATGCTTTTGTGCTGCCACATGCAGCAGATCAGGGAGCAGTGCCAACATCCGAGCTCCCACAGCTGGGATCAACTTAACACCTTCCTCCCCAGGAGCAGCCTGTCCTGACTTCCACTGCAGGGCTCTGGCAGCCAGCCCTTAGCTAGCAGCTACTCCTCCTCTGCAGATCAACACCTGCATGAGAGGGACAGATGGCTGCAGCTCATTCAGTAGGATCAAGCTTCAAGGATGCTGGAACAGCTCAACTCAAACATGCAGCAGCGCCAGACTTTATTTGCAGGAGGTTCAGGGCACAGAGTTCATCATGTGCATAGTTAATGAAGAAAGAACAGATCCTTTACCACCATTTAAGAATTTTTTTCTTTTGGTGGTTTCCCATCTAGCTGTTGTTGTCCTCTCATCCACTCCCTCCATGGTAACAGAAGGTTGCATCACATCTAAAGGACTACATGGTCTCTGCCTCCACAATTTTAACCTAGAAAACATGATTAATGTGTACAGAAACCTTCCCATAAATCTCTCAGTTTACCTTACAGGGCAGACTGCTTCCCAAAGTTTAGCTCTTAATAGCTTTCCTATTTCTTAAAGATGAAGGATTTAAACTTAGGTCAGAACCTGTTTGCCTATGACCTTTCATACCTCTTTTGAGTCTGCAAGGCTTAAGCTCTTCTATAAAAATGAAGGTGCACTCCCACCCTTCCCTTTATACATATACATGTACATTTAGCAAAGAAATAGCTGACTTAAAACTTTTCCATAGATGAGGAGCTGTAGCTGAAGATCACAAGCTAAATCTGCTTTTAATGGCAAATAAAACTATTTGTAACAATGGCAAACAGCCTCCCTGCTACTGCACTCGTGTGCAGCCACAGCTAATTACAGCATACAAAAGTGCCTGTTAAAATGATCAAGGGTGCAATTTCAGAAGTCCTAAAATCCTCTAGTAGCTCTGTACAACAGCAGTCATGGAGTACATGTCAAAGTCACCCACTGAGGCTTACAGCTGGTACCTCAGACTCACTTTTCCTGTCTGTGGAGAACAATATCCATGGTGTTATGATCTAGGATATGATAGACACAAAAGGAAAAAGGAACCATTTAGGATTTATTCCGTTTTAGTGTAAAGGCTGAGTCTTTCACAGTCCTTTTCTTCCACAAACACATTCCAGTGGAGCACAACAAATAAGCAAGCTGCAAAACACTGGTGCCTGGCTCACACAACCTACAACCTGAAATCACCTTTGTATCCCATCAATGCCTCCCTGTGTGTTTGAGGCATATTAAAGGATGTGTGAGCTCCCTCAAAGCTCAGCAGACACTCATCACCACGCTTTGAAACGCATTTCCTCACCTCTCAGATTCAGGAATGTTCCATATGCATCAGTATTTAAATTACAAACACAAATGTCACAGCACACAGAGCTTCACTGCTTTTCTTCATCTGCACTTGAACAAGAGTCAGTAACCACCAGCAACAGAGAAACATGGACAATTCTGAGCATAGACAGGGAAGAAGAAGCCAAAACTTCAGTTTGTTTTGGGATGTGTCAGCAGCTTTTTCAGAATAAGTCATATTTTCAAGAAGAACAACAATTAGATCCTGCAAAGTTTGATGAGTGAGGAGGAGAGGTGGGGAGGGACCCCTACTCTGTATTCAGAGCATTGCTCCATGTTTTTAACTGGATAAAAAGAGGCTAAAGGGAGCAAAGAAAACTTGTTCAGATGTGAAAAAGTGGTCACTAAATCAACAGCCACACTCCAAAGGGGGGCATGAAAATGGGATGTGGCAAACCAGGTAAGAGTCACCATTCCCAGGGGCTGTTACATTCAAATCTATTTGCCACACAGAAGGCAGCGATGTAGCTACACTGTGCTGCTAGGATTTCACATCACTGCTATGCCAGTTGATGGTATTCCCCTTTAATGTCTACTCTCCTCCAGCTCTGGATTCTCCCCAGGCCCCATCCTGGCAGATATCCCAGGGTGTGATGAGCTGTCACTCTAGCTCCATGCCCAGAAACTGTTCCTGCAGTGCATGATCGTGCAACTGCTCAGCCCCTGATGTGATGCCAGGACACCTCCCACCCCCACAGGCACCACTGCACTCGCAGTCCCAAACATAAGCAGATGTCTCTGGTCATGTTCACAGTCACACTGGAAAACAAGGTTAGGCTGCAGCAGTGCAGTTACAGGAGAGACAGAGAAATTAAACCATGAAAAGCATTATCTCTGAGGGGCATTTAACCCAGGTGTGCTTGCACCTGACATCCAAGTTTTTTTTGACCTTAATTCCACAGAAAATTATGAGGGCTGGAATACTGTTAAATATTCTGGAGGATTGCTTATGGTGACAACAAATTCTGTCACCATGGAATAAAGAACATTAATGCAAAATCTGGAAAGCTAATCCAGACTAAATGCTCAGGCAGGTGCAGGTTCCAAGCCTCCTGTGCCTTCCAAAGGAGGGCAAAATCTTCTCAGACAGGTATAGAGGTGAGGGAGGTTTCAGAGTTCTAATCAGCACTTGTAAATATAAAGATGTTTCAGCTCCTGAGACAACAAGAAGCAAACAAAAGCTGGTGCTGCTTTCAGTAAACATGTACAGGTGCAGAAGTCAGAGCTCCTGACTTCTCTGGCCCCTCAGTCCCTCACACTGCCCTGGATAAATCACCAGCCTGCTCATTCCACACTTGCAAGTTTGGGACCTGCTCTGTTTATTCCTGGTGCTCTATCACTCCAGAACACAGTGCCTTGTTTCCTGGACTTCTCACTTGCATAGTGATAGCCACTCCCAAAAGTGTTGGAAAATTGGTGAGAAAAGTGGAGAATGAGTCCCATGGCATGCAGCGTTTCTAGGGACACATGCAGGCAGTGGGCTGTGTGTGCAGATGCAGTTCTCCTTCAGTCACCTATCTAACCTTTGGCACCAGGACGTTAATGGGAATGTAACCAAACACAGCAGTGTCCCTCCTGTGGCCTGGGACACAAGAGGAGCAGTTCAGCAGTCCTGTCACATGGTGTCTTCCTGTGCTGTCTTGCTGAACACAAACCAGCTCTGTCTCTCCAGGCCATGAGGGTGCAATCACAGCCCTTTCATAAAGAGAAGATGCAGACGAAAGCAAAACCAGGGCTTATAAAACAGAGGGTTGAGCAAGGAAGCCAGGAAAGCACATAAGATTCTTATTCTGCAGGATCAGACTATTATTTTCCTTTATGAGTAACTAAAGAACACTGTTTATTTCTGAAGCAAGTTTATCCACTCTTTCATACCCTGGCTGGGGGATCACTGCTGCTTGTTTAATGCTGACAGAGATGTCCTTGGGACTTAATACTTTTTGCAATGTCAATGTTCAGTGAAAAAATGAGACAAACATGAGTTTCAGTTAAAAATAAGACATACAGAATATCCACTGAGCAGAGTAACTGTCATTCCCAGATACTTTCATCCCATGCCGACCAGGAACACCACACAGAGGCAGTGCTTGCCTCAGAAAGGGGTTAGACAGAACAGGTGGCTGAGGACATCCCAGGGCCAGCTGAGGTAGCACTGGGGTGAGAGGCTTCTCCTGCCACTTGGCAAGGCACAGCTCCCCCAGCCTTACTTCAGCCTGACAGAGGGATGGAAACTCCAGGAAAATCACAAGAAAGAGCAGAATGGGCTTTGATGTTAATATCAATGGCCAGAAATCATGCCCACTTAACATGAGGGATCTTTCTTACTCTTTTTTTAACAAACCAGCAGGTTTTCCCCACAGAAAATTTCAGGGGGATTGTGTCTTATATTATTGCTTTTGATCTAAATGATGTGGGGCTTGTTCTAAAAATGAGAGTCCCTAAGCTCTGCATTAGGTTTGAAGTGCCTGCAAAATCAGCCATTTCTAAATCCTCACTCATAGCCTTAGCCCTTCTGTCTAAGAACAACAGTTCTGATCAGCTCCTGCATGACATCCCTCCAACAGGCAGAGACACTTCCTCTGCTGGTGCGAAACACAGAGGAAGGAGGAATATACTTTGATTCCCATGTGATGTAAGGGGGTCAAGTGCAGGTGCTGCAATAGGAAGGTGGAGATATGGCAACCTGGAAAGGTACAGAAGCACTAGGAGCACCTACCTGTGTGGTGTTTGGATCAAAGGAGGGAAGAAGCCTCATAAAGACCTGGTACAGCAAGGACGCTTCCTGCATGCTGAAGGACTCTGGAAGATGCTCCACCTTTGAAATTATGATGCTCCACCTTTGAAATGCTCAGTTGTTATTTTACAGGTTTATTTCAGAATAACTGATATATTAGCAGAGCCCAATATCCTAAAACACCAGCAAAGGATTTGCATACCAGGGTAGACTGAGATTAGATATTAGGAAAATTTTTTCACCAAAAAGGTTGTCGGCACTGGAACAGGCTAAAAACACAGGAAGTGGTTTTAAATCCCTAGAGGCTTTAAAGGACACGTAGATGTGGTGGTGCTTAGGGGCATAGTTTAGCAGTGGACTCAGCAGTGTTAGGTTAATGGTTGTACTCAATGATCTTAAAAGCTTTTTCCAACCTAAAAGACTCTATGGCTTTATGTTGACATCAACTCCTGAATTCACCCCCTGAAATTCTGGTGGGCAGAGATCAGGCTTGGTGGGGTACGGCTCATCTCAGCCTAAAGTCAACATCTCAGGTGCATCAGGTGAATCACACAGTGAATATATCAACCTGTAATGGGCACTGGTGGTGACAGCCCCGCATCAGACATCCATTATGAGCATCTTGGGCAAGGTAAGTCCTGCCCAAAGTGCCCATAACCTGCTTTGGGCTGAGCAACCAAAGTGCTGGCAAGGACAGGCTCTCCCCTCCCCTGGGGCAGGGGTTGAGACACCAGCTGCCAGGGGAATCACAGCCACCAGACTGACACCAGTGTCATCTGTCAACAGTTCTGTCAGAAAATGTCACTCTGACAAAGATGATGTTTTCTATGAAGTGAAGTACAGCATTTCCAACTTTTTTTCCCAGAAATGAAAAACAGTTTGGTATTTCTATGCTATTTTTATGCTATTTTTACTTTTTGTAACCCATCACTGATGTGGAGAGTATCACAAAGGAAGGTGAAAAAGAAACAAAGCAAAACAAGATCCAGGCACATTTTAAAGCAAATTTTGTGGCATATTCAGACTTTTCTTTCTCCTACTTAGAATAAAATGTGACATTTCAGAGTACTATCAGATATCCCAGGTGGGGTCAGACCTTTCGAGTTCAGTCACTACCTAGCACTGAAATACAGCACTATCAGCAAACACACACCTCAGCTCCTGTGCAGTCAGACCCTGCCAGCCTGGCCTGCCAGCTGCAAACCCTGCCACACTGCACCCAAAGAAACCAGCACCCAGGACTGCACACAAGCAGTGCACAGTGCTCTTATTTGTTGGGTGATCTGCCTGTACCATTTCTCCTTGGAAAGCCATGCCATGCCAGGGAGACTGCAGGGTAATTACACAGGGTCTTTTGTACTCTCCAGTTTCTTAATACTGGGGTGCCATAGAAGTAACACTACCCTATCTTTGTTCTCTTTCCCAAAGAGATTTAAAACATACAAAACAAGTAATTAATGTCAGATTGTTAATGACCTATCGCTGTGAGTCTGACTGGAATGAGCAAACAGAACATATTTAACATTGCAGGTGCAAGTCCAAGGACAAAAACCAAGTGGAACCCTCCTCCTCTTTTCTCTCCCTCACTTATCCTCCATTTTTCATTAGAACAAAATAAACCCCATTTGACTCTCCAGATCCTCTTCCTGAGCATTTGCTCTGTATGGCCACCACCATTGAGGGTAACTGAACAAAGCATGAGCATTCCTGTGAGCTGGAACTAAAATACTAGCTTTTACCTCTGCTCAGGAAAGCTTTAGATTCACAGATCTCACATGTACTTGTGTGGACACAAGCAACAGCAGCTGTAGCAGCATCTCTCAGCTCTGTGCACACCAGGCAGTACTCCCCAGCTGCCCAGACAGCTATACTGCCTTTCTAAGGGAAAAAGCTGCTTGCTCCTACTAGGATGCAAGTACCAGCATCTAGACAGGCTATTTGAGCAGCCTATGGAGGTGGTGCAAGGACAGGAAACAGGGTATAACCATTTAGTTCCTTTGAGCTGGAGATGCTGTACAAACACCTAGGGGTGGCTGGGGGAGACACAGCTGTAGTTTCTTGGTGAGCTTGGTGAGGCAAGAGGACTAACTGGCCTGCTCAGAATCTGCCTCAGTAGATGACAGGTATGGTCTCACCTTACCCTCATATTGTAAGGCCATTTCCCTCTCCAAAAAAGGAAGCACCCGGGAAAGCCCATCACTTGGAAGGGACAAGTAGGCATTGATACAAAGTAGTTCCATACAGCAGAGAGGAGATAACCCATGAACAAACATTGGTAAGTGGATCCTCACCTCTGCTCTGCTGCACAGAGACAAGCCCCTCTCCCTCGAGGGGTTCTCACAGGCTCAGCATGAGAACAGTCATCTTCCACCATCTCCTAGGTATCAAATCCCTCTTTCCACACAAGAAAGGCAAGACTGGGATATTCTAACTATTCTCCATAAATCTGTAGGAGTAGCCTCACACAGGTCCCAAGAGCTGCTCCATCTTGAAGCAAGGAAGAAGTGCAAGGAAGGCACAGCTTTAGAGAAGCAAATAGAATCCCAGAATTATTGAGGCTGTTGTCTAGTTCAATGCCCCTACATCATCATCCAGCTCATTAATGAAGACATTGAACAGGACTGCACACAGTATCGACCCCTGGGGTACACTGGCCTTCAACTAGGCTTTGTGCCACTGATCACCACCTTGAATGAACTCATACACACAAGAATGGCCTAAAATGGCATCCTTGTCTCAAGTCTAGCTCTTGCTTCACATCAGGAAGCACAAAGGCTCTCCCTGACCTCACTGTGACTGGTTGCACAGTATTTCCTCTTCTAGGAGGGATGAAAGACTCCAATAAACAGGAAAGCTCTCAGAAATAAAAATAAACCCGTGGTTTGTGGAATGCTTTCTTTCTTTTCCAAATTAATTCTCTCCATTCTTCAGTTTCGTATCTTATTTGGAAAACTGAAATGAGAAGCAGGAAAGCAGACCTTGGTCTGCTTGCTAAAATTTCAGTATGGAAGCTTCTGTAAGAAATCAAAACCACCAGAAAAAAAATGAAAAAAAGTAGAGAAACAGTCTCATGCCATCCTGGCAAATATAGGGCAGACTTGGTCAGCCTCACCCGTTATGCCCTGTCAGAGAGCACAAGAAACAGTACTAGCTGCATATGAAATAGACCACATTGGCATCATGTTTTCTAAGAAAAGGCCCCCACGTTTGTGCTTCCAGAAGATTAACTCTAATCCCAAAAGTGGACACAGGTGAAGTAAAGAAGAAATTCATCATGCTTAAGGGCAAAAACACCGTGTGCATCTGGCTAGAGGCTTCCACTGTCCACTACACTTGTCAGCGTATAAGAACAGATAACACTGATGGAAAGCCACATTGTCAGAGTTGGGAATGGGTTCATGTTCTTCTGAATCATTTGCTTATGGCTGTGAACTGCTTTATAAATACATATATGAAGCTTAAAACCTCAGAGAAAACCAATTAACAGACCTCAAATATAAGTACTATTAACAATTTGAAATGCCTAGTACATTAGTCACTATTAGAAGCAAATGACATATTTGTTTTGCTGTTAAGATGCCAGTAAAAGTGAAAAATAGACACAAGCATTATAGGTTGCTTACAAACAATAGTTGTTCATTTGGAATAGGAAATCACTGGTGTGTAATTGAGATTTTACACAAGTCAAAGGCAAAATCCACAGTAACTTCAGCACATCCATGCTGTTTCAGTCAATGAAGGAAAACTCTCCATTCTCTCTGGGTAAAATTGCTGCCAAGGTTTCACCAGAATCAAAGAGAAGCATAGCTGAGGATGAGGGTGTCAAGTTTGCAACAGAACAATGGTTTGCTCAGACACCTCTTGGTGGACGTGTCTCTACTGGACAGTAGTAGTGAAAAATATTCATCAATTACCTTTGGGCGCTTCCATTCAACTTTCCTTGGCGGTGCTGACCGATAGAAGAGGGACTCATCTGAGGCTGGAAACTCGGGATCTTCAAAGAGCTGTCTCTGCTGGATACACTGTCCTTTCAGTTCATGGTACTTCTGATCTCTGAAGAACTGCACTGATGAAGACATATCTTCCTGTCTAGATAAAATGAATATTGGCTTTTGCAAATTATGAAGGCTCTTTAAAGTCCACAGATGATATCACTCATTGCTCTTTCAAAAGAGAGCATATAACATATTCTAAATGAGAATAATTACTGATTTCTTAAAAAACCCAAAGCAACAAAACAGATTATAAATTAGATTATGTTAAATTAATAGACTAGAAAACTATAAAATTCCAAAAGATCTTATATATTAGTGTCATATTTTTGGCTGATTAGAATTCTTATCAGGAAAGAGTCCAGACCAGGCACAAACCCAGCATTTTGCTTTGTCTAATTGATGGGAAAGGTAACAGAGTGGAGCTTGGCTCTTAGTCTGCACCATGGGCTGGACCATCTTTCTGTCCTACATTCTTCTTCTGTACACTAAAGTTCTAATTATCTACTCCAACTCTTATGCCTAATAACCCCCAAAACCAGATTTCCACAGTTCTCCATCTTAATTTAAGTGACCATACTTTGGCTGGCACTATTGCCTTTGAACTTTATGTTACATTTCAGGGAACTGAATTCCCAGAAACAGAAAATATTTGCAAATAATTATTAAGAATTAAAATGATAAAAAAATCACAACAACAACAACAGAAAAACCACCAAACAATGTGCTTTCAGACCTTAGTTCCCAGAATCCCAACTATCTAACCTGGTAAGTTTATGTTCACAGCCACAGGGCTGAAATAAATTGCTTTAAAACATTCTGCAAATGAGAAATCAACTACAGAGACCATTCAGGATAGTCTGAAGTCTGCAGGATGAGAGATGTTACCTGTACTACAAGAGAGGGAGTGAAGAGAGCGTCTGAACTTACTCAGTTTGAAACACTCCCGTGTGTCAATTCCTCTCCTCTTCCTTCTGGACACAGGTTAGAGAGATATCTCCCGTCCTTGCATTATCTACAGCAATAAAGACAAATGCAGGTTCTCCTGATGTCAGATCATAAGAATTAACCAACCTGTCTCCTCTGGAGCATGGCACTACATCACCCTGGCAGCCCTCTGGAGCTGCAGTGAGCTCAGCTGATGCTCCTAGAGCCACTTGCAGCAAAAATTGGATAAACAAAGCTAGTCACAGGTCTTTGCAGGTGTGAAAATGACCAGAACAGTAGAAATACAAAAGAATAATGAGGAACACTTGGAAATGTCAAATTTATCATGGTCTTTGTTCTTGTGAGTGAAAGCTACTGTGGCCAAAATAATCTAGGGATGGTTTTAACACCTTCCCTTTCTCCCTTTTTCTCCCCTCCCACTCACACCCCTCCAAATAAATGGTAGCTCACTGATGAGAAACGTGGGTCAAATATCTTCACTCATAACAACGAGGAGAGCATTCAGGAGTGCTTTTCTACCTCTTTGCTATTCTTGCACCCATTCCAAAGCCTCTTATCCACACTCGGTCTACTCATAAATGTAAGTACAATCAGATTTCTACCAACAGAATCTTACACAGCAAAGCAATAGGACAAAGAACCAGTTTATTCTTGATCTTCAAATGCCAGCTCATTCTCCATTCTTAGGGCAAAAATCCAGCTGTAAATGGAAATCAATGGAAAAAGTCCTATTCCTTCTGCCAGGCCAAGGAACTGGACCATAGAGTTCCTTGGTGACTGTGTTATCCAACTTCAAGAAAACAAAACTGCACTTAAATAAACTGTTCAAAACCAACACAGTCTACTGATGCTATGGAAGAAATTCTTTAGAACTTCTTCCCTGTGAGGGTGGTGAGGCTCTGGCACAAATTGTCTAGAGAAGATGTGGCTGCCCCATCCCTGGGAGTGTTCAAGGCCAGGTTGGACAGGGCTTGGAGCAACCTGGTCTAGTGGAAGGTGTCTCTGTCCAGGGCAGGGGGATGGAACAAGACGGTCTTTAAGGTCTCATACAACCCAAACTAGTCTGTGATTCTATGACTAATTTGGGTGGGGTGTAAGTTATTTCATGATAATTGGCATTCTTGCTTATTAAAAATCTCCCATGAACTAACTAACATTCTAAAACAAGCCTATTTGTTTTTAAAATAGCCCCTGGGTGGTCAGGTTTTCAACTGTCACTGCCTAATTCATTCAGATAGGTCTTTAATGACCTCATTCCTCTGCCCTTTCTCCCCTTCGATCTGCTGGAATGGAATGTGAGCCCTTCCAGGATTAACACCCTATTACACAACAGCCGGTCTTGCACAATGCACAGCACATCAAATCAAGCTGCTGTCTGCCTCAGCTGGGCTCTACAGGGCAGTGCTGACCCAGGGGGATGCTAACAAGGAGGAAACCTCCTTTCCTAGCACACTCTTAACCTGCCCCTCTCCAGGCTCCCTGGTCCATCCGGAGTTTGTGTCTTAGGGACTTGGGCTCCTGGAGCAGACCAGCCTGGCTTCTGGCTGCTTTCCATCCACCCAGGAGACACTGAGCTATGGAGCTAAACTTAAGTCCCATCATCATCTGAAGAACCAGTAGGAGCCCACTTTCACAGGGACCCAAACTGACCCTTTTGTAACACAAGATGATTCTTTTTGGTTTTTGGAAAGTCCACAATAAAGAATATTGGTGCATTTTCTATACAATGGCCTGGTGGTTTGAGTACTGAGGATGGAGTACAACAGCTAAGCCCCGCCCCTCCTGAGGTATTTAGCTACCAGGATATGGTCTGAAGCAGAAAGCAAGTATCTGGCTTCCACTCCAAGGTTTATTTTTGAAGCAGCTCCCCGTTTTTACCCTCAGTTGAGCATTAAATCTCCCAAAGTAAGAACCACACTCCCTCCTCTTTCCTTGAGTACACAGTACACAGCAACAGCTTCCCCACACCTGGGGAACAGCTGCCCCACACTTGGTTCAGCTGACATTCCTAACATAGAGCTGAGCTGAGGAAACACTACACAGAGCTTGGCCATGCTGCCACATGATGCAGAATGAGCTGTGCACAGTGTAATGAGAGCTAAGAAACATGGTCCTAAAAATACCCTACCACAGCTCAGTGACACTCCACAGCTCTGCAGAAAGGGACCACTCCAGGGGAGGGACAGAAGAAAGAGGAAGGGGAGAAAAGTCCTCAACAGCTCTACAGGTCAGTCATTCCTATAATTTTTGTTGACTCCCTCACTGTATACAATTAGAGTTTTGCTTTTTATCTTTCCCAGCCTCTGAGCTGAGCTCCCCAGCACTTCAACCTTTTGAGCAGCAAAACATCTCCACAGCTACCCTCCAAGC
>NW_008666320.1:5977-8739 GCF_000695815.1 Acanthisitta chloris | reverse complement strand
AGGAATACAGAAGGTTCCACATCGCTCAGCTTTCAACCTCTGACATTTAAAGTTTTTTTCTGACCCTCTATTTTTCCAGTGATCTTCCTATTTTGATTGGAAAAAGGGTTTCAACAGAAAGTGAAGTTGAGCTGGTGCAGGTGCCCTTTTCAGTCAGGCTGTACTCACAGAGTCCCTTCTCAGCCTGGCAACAGAACAATTTCATTTTTACTTACAGCTAGTAGTCAGAGATGCTTCCCCATCAAAGCCAGCCAGTGCACAGATAAATCACATTCAACACAGCGACAAATAGCAGCTCCTGACCTTAATGAGCAGCCATAAATTAAAGAGACATTCACTTGAAAACCAGTTCTTCACCAGAGCATTAAGATGAGCTTCAAGTATTACTTAAATTACCCAACGGTATTTCTTTACACTCACATTTTCCTGTCTTAACCTTTCTCTTCCCCAGCTGCCACACAGAAGATCCACAAGCCTGATGAACCCTCCCAACAGGCATGTGAGGGATAATGACACCCTCACTACCACTGAATTCATGCAGTAAACACACAAGAGCAAACAGAAGTCATCTCCTCTTGGCTCATTTTTGTTCCTCGGTGTAACTAAGTGACACTCAGGGCAAAGACTCGGGGAGAGCTGTTCCTGCAGGTGTTAAGCCAAGCACCCACCTCCCAGCGAGCCAGAATCCATGCCAAGCATCCCTCCCACTCCCATCCCAGCCAGAGAGTGCAGAGACAGCAGGAGTGGGTTTGCCTTGACCAAACCCAGAACTTTCAGTCCCAGAGGTGAATGCTGCCAAGCAGCTGCAGACAACCTTCAGTGCCAGATGAAACTCCTCTGCATGGAAGAGGCTTGGTGTGTCGTAACACATTGGATCACACCCCCCACTTTTCTGTCCCAGCAGCAGGGCTCAAAGAAATTTCCATGCACAGCACTAAAGGCTAAAAAGTACTAAAAAGTACTAAAAAGGTAATGTGCATTTCCAGCCAGGATTTAAGTTCACAGTTGGACAGAACTTTGAACATGACACTGGTTCTTCCAGAAGGGAATCCTGAGATCAAGTCGCCCAAGTTCAGACACACCTCATCATCAGGAGCACATACCTGCTGGTTCAGGACCCTCCATCTGAGAAGACCATGGAAGGATTCCAGAAAAAATGTACACAGTGTATGCCATGATCTTGTGAAGTATCCCAGGCTGAGAGACAGGTTGGAAAAGCTGGGGTAGCTCAGCCTGGAGAAGAGAAGGCTTCAGGGAAACCTTATAGCAGCCTTTCAGTAGCTTATAAAAATGAGGGAGAACGACTTTTTACATGCGCTGATCAGGATAGTACAAGGAGGACCTGTTTTAAATTGAAAGAGTGGAGATTTAGATTGGATATTGGGGAGAAGTTCTTCCCTGTGAAGGTGGTGGAGCCCTAGCACAGTGAAGCTGTGGACCCTCCATCCTTGGAAGTGTTCATACCAGGTAGGACAGGGCTTGGAGCAACCTGGTCTAGTGGAAGATGTCCCTGCCCATGGTAAGGGAGTTGGAAAGAGATGAGCTTTAAGATCCCTTCCAACCCAAACTATTCTGAGATTCTAGTTTTTTGTTAACTATTTGCAGGTACCAAGCTCACTTTTGTTTCATGCAAGCAGTCACCTCGCCAGTAATAACAACTACCTGGTTCTGGAGTTTCTTTCTAGTACCTGCAGTTCTGTGCCCCTCTTGACAACACACAAAAACCTCCTAGCTCTAAACTCTGCTCCTTCAACACTGACTTCTCACCAAACCTCAAAGCCACTGTTTGGACTATGAGAGCAAAACAGGGACTCAAGTATTTCACTGTTTGCAAACATCATTTAGTATTTTCCCAAACATCTCTGTCTCCAAACTCATAGTTTGCTTCAGAGCAATCAAATCAGCAAGTGCCTCCAAAAAAAAGCAGTCCCGCAGCCCAAAGTTTTAAATTGCTCTGAACTGTTCTTCTGTAAAACTAATTAAAGGCACTTTCAGGGCTCCAGCTGGAAAAGGTTATTGCCCTCTCTTCCCCTGCAGAACGACCACAGGTCCTAACAAAGCAGTGAATTGGCAAATCTGAATTAAGAGTCTAGGGGAACTTTGAGCAGTTGAAAAGCTTCCACTTCACATATGATGCAGTTTGGTGATCTTGGCTGTTCCACTGCTATTGCTGCAGCAGAAGCATCTCTTCTGGAGAAATTTACTTGTTCAAATCCTTCAAACAGTTCTGCACACTAACTGGACTGGGAGGCTTTATGCTGGACTGGGTATCCTCTCTTCTTCTGCATAAAGCAATATAAAACTATAAAAGTCAGTGCTAAATCCATACTGTGTGAACAGATTCAATTTGGATCAAACTTGCTGTACAGGATAATTTAATAGCACCCTGTCCAGTATTCGCAATCCCAAGGCTTCCCAGTTGTTCTAGATGGCAGAGCTCTCCCTGATTGGGTGAAGCACTGAAGTTTTCTACCAGCTCTGGGCTCTGGAGATGCCATAGTAGTGCAGCATTTGCCCTTCTTTCATCCAGCTTTTGGGTTTTTCAACATAATAATGTTAATTTGACTATTTTATAGCCCCTACAACTCAGTAGTTTAACAGGCGTATAAAGGTTTCTCTATTAGCTCAAGAATTAGCTACAGGAAGGGGGCACAAGCATTTGCCTTCTTGTAGAAACAGGACTGTGCCAACAATGTCCTACTGTGCAATTTTGCCATACTCAAAATTGAGAGAGCAAAAACTCACATATTTTAATCTGAGAA
>NW_008666320.1:0-5961 GCF_000695815.1 Acanthisitta chloris | reverse complement strand
CAGGAATGTGGGGGAGAGTAACTGGACACCAGGAACAAGACTGCCCACAATCTGTTTGCTTCTCACAGAGATCATCAAGGCCTGGCAGAATCATCTGCCTATAAACCAAAGCTGTTCTACAATGAAATTAATTACAATCCTTGTATTGCAACATCACAGTGCTTAACCAGGCTTTTCCTCACTGGGACAGAGGGAGTTTCTCTAGCACTTCAGCTGGGAGCCAGAATGCAGATTGCTTTGCAAAGCCAAGTAAGACAGTGCGGAGAGTGGTGCTGGTTCAGGAGCAAACTTGCCATTCCCTAAACCTGGGAGTGGAGCAGGAGCTCTGCCAGTAACATGCCATTGATTTTCACAGTTAGTTTGCTCTCCCACCTGTCTATCTCACCAGTTCCTGGTGAGATAAAATGCAAACCCATTCTGACCCTTCAGGAAGGGAGTGCAGGAGTCATCGCTGATGCCCTGCAGCAATTTTTTAGACTTCAGCTCAGCCTTAAGGCCTCAGTGTTTTGCCTCTGTCCCCACTGCAAATGCTTGAGTCCTTTGCTAGGTCTCATCCAGCATTCAAAAGTTCAAAACTCTTTTACATGTCTGGACTGTGAGGGTCTCTGACCCTGAGCTAGTGGGGTGATGGTACAAGGATGAGTACGTGGCACTACAGATCAACACCAGCACATCTGCCTTGCAGCTGGCAAGCAAAATTAAAATGCTTTTCTGAATAACTGTGCACCAGCACTGTTAGCACATGCTGCCAGGTCTCAGGAGCGAGTAGTCAGGGTGATGGTTTCTGCTTCAGGACAGCAATGGCCACTTGCTCGTTTTATGCTGACACTTTGTTTCTCTACTGAAAGGAGTCCCAGTTGGGGCTGTGTGTATTGCCGGGAATCCAATCTGAGCACAGCTTGCTCCTTCAGGTAAACTGATGTAATGTCTCTCTCTTTAGCGAAGACACAAAGTGGCAACAGAATGCAATATTTTTAAGGATATTAAGGCAGACAGTATTTTCCAAAGTGCTCAGGTGCCTGCATGCTTCAAAAAACTTGACCTTCAATGGCTTCCACTATAGCCTCAAGACCAGACACACATTCAGCTAACTGCAGAGAGGTACAATTTCAGTTTGGATTATTTTTTTAAAAGTAATTTAGTATGGTAGCTGCCAGTTATTACAATTACCATTAATCCAGTCAAGTGATCTATAAAAAGTTCCAAAGAAAATGAAAACAGCATTGTCACTTGATTCATTCAAGACATGATTTTGTGCTGAAACCACAGGAAATAACTTTGTTCAAAATTCCAGTATCTCTCCATTCTGCCTTTACATGAAAGTTAAACCCCCCTCCATGATTGCAAATTAATGGGTAACTCCCTATCAGGCCACTCCATTATTTTATATATCTGCTTATCAATTATTTTAGAAACAGGATAAAAATCTCTCCTTCACAAGAACCATAACAACAACAACAACAAAAGTAAAATACTCACTCGCATTTCACAATGAAAGAATCCACAGTGAGAACTGACAGCATTTTGGGCAATCAGAGACAGTGTGGCAAACGGAATTATATGAGCAGAGATCAAATCACACTTTATCAGTCTGGTCCTTTTATTTGGAATAACTGTTAATGATGCCTGCAGAGCGAAGACTAGTGTGAAACTGATTACCCCAGGAGAAAAGAGAGCACCCATGCTTTGGCAATAAATCCTGCTATAAAGCTTGGCTCAGACCTAGCACAGACTTGAGATGTGACTTTCTGAAAGAAATGTACATGAAACAAAATCAAACTATTCAAACTAATTTCCAATTAATATTAAAATTCAATAAAATTCAAATTCAACTAATCAAAACTATTTTATCACTGTGCTAGCTGAAGCACTCATTACTGGTAACCCGGAGAGTTTCCATCCTGGTGATAAAGGTGGAAATCCAGTAAATACCATTTTTCAGGCTGCCCTGGCACTCACCTGGCTGAGGTCAGTCCCTGCCGGGGCACATCGAACTCCAAACTGGCTCCTGCAAACACTGATCCCTTGGCTTCTTATCCTGGAATGCTCTGGACTGTACCACAATCACATCTCCAGGGGTGTGTGATTTGGGATGTCTCCTCCAGGGATGTCACAGGAACACCAGGAAACCTTCAGCTGACCCAAAGTGCGGAGCCTCGTGTACTCCTGACAAGCTGTCTGTTAGCTGTGGCTGTGGCTGTAACTGTGAATGAACTTTCCAAGAAGGGGATGAGGCATGGCTGTTTGGCAACAGTTGCAGGAGGGTATTTTTTTGTCAGGGAAAACAGAGCAGATTAATGTGCACCATGAAAAAAATGTTACATTCCTTATTAGGCGGCAGAGTGTTCCTCACTTGTGTAAAGCCAGTGTCAATGCCTCTACCCCAGCTTATCCCTCCCAATACTGGCCTGCCCAGAAGAGTCCCACACAGCTCCATGGGATGCAGCTGGATGGGGCTGTGCTGACCAGGAGATGTGGCAGAACCCAGCAGTGGCTTTGTACCCTCAACTCTGAGCACTGCAGTCTTACTGCAGTGCTCTCAGGGATGGCCCCACATGGTGCCGTGTGCTTTCTCCTGGCTTGGCTGTTCACAGACTAGAACTGCCTGTTTTCGCTGGTCTCATTTCACTTGAGGAGAGGAAAATGTCATGCATGAGGAAGAAGCCCTGCCTGGGAGTGCAACAGAAGAGACTGATGAGGTTGAGCTACTCCTGCACCACTGTGAACCAGCTCTCCCAATCTCTGATCCTTCACAAACTGCCCATCCTCACTCAAACACTCATTCTGTCTTGCTCCTCTCCTTGTCCTAGTAAAGGAATAGTTATCTCTTCATGGAAGTAAAAATGTAGTTTAGAACCTAGAAAATACTACATTTATCTGTGCTGTGGCAAAATAAAAAATAGGACACAAAAAAATTCTCAATTAGAAACAGTTTTGGCAAAACAAACTTCTCTCCATACTCTGCTTTTGAGTAAAAACATCTGGATTAATGTGTCTCAAAATTTTTCTCATTTGAGGACTATAATACCTTCATTTTACTATTATGTGGCTTTTATTTGTATTTTAGTAAATGTAGTCCAATTTTTTAACAAGCTCAATTTCAAAATGCATTGCAAAATTTCATTAGTACCAGTAGCTTTAAATATTATCCTCAATTTGCTTTCTCCATTTAATCTTCATTTTAGCATAACTGGTCTAAGTTTACAAATAGGTCCATTCCTTCTCCCAAACATTGTTATTGAGAAAATCTCCTATTTGCCTAGAGGAGTTTGGATCTCAGGGGATGAGTTACATCCACAAAATTCTCTGATGATGATTAAGCAGTATCATAAATTTCTGTACTGCAAGGTTCGCTGCAAGACTGTTTGCTCACTCACCCCAATTCCTTCTGAAGGCATGCTGAAATTTGGACTGAAAGTCCCTGGGAGGTGCCAATACAGTTTTAACATTTAATGAGTAAAAAAGCCCTACATACTAGAGCCATATGTTTCCAATTCATGACTGAGCAAGTAGACCAGAGTTTAAATCATAATAAAAAGCTGATGTCTGCCTGTATATTCCAAGTGTGCTGTGATTCATTCACACAGCTAAGAGAAGAGCATGAAAAACCCCACGTGAGTGCAACAAAATTCTACTCTGCAAGCTGATAATAAATATTCACAGCTTATAACACATGTTGTCACAGTAGCTGCTTTTGCTTTGATCCCATGCGGAACAAAACCATGAGAACTTTTGATATGAGTGTTAAATCTGGTGGCATAATCCAAGAATTGTATGGGATTTGTCTGAGCTGAGGAGGAGCTCTTGCTGAAAGCCTTGTCAGAAAAAGGAATTCCTTTGGACAGGCAGCAAGATGAGCCACAGGGACAGCAAACAGACAGCGCTGAGGTCACTGCAGAGCCACAGCAGGAACAGCTTGTATTTCAGTGGGGCTATGGCACAGCATTCAGAGACACACTCACACGGACACACTGGTCTGGAGAGAGGTCTCACACATTGTGAGCCATTTAACCTTCCACCATGGTCCTTGAAATCCTTGGATGATCCCTGCAGCCCTTACCTTTTTTGTTGAAGGTGTCCTGAGCATCATATCATCACCATCATCACATACTTCTCTAGGCTGATTTACACCCATAACTGTGCTGTATCTCCTGGTGTTCCTGATTTCCTCACTCTTCTTTTGCACAGCCTGCGAACACTCCCTGAGTAGTTTGCTTGTGTGTGAAGCTTTTGCTTTCTCTATTAAACTGTCTTTATCTCAACCCATGAGTTTTTGTAGCTTTTACCCTTCTGATTCTCTCCCCCATCCCGTTGGTGGGGGAGTGAGTGAGAGGCTGTGTGGTTCTTGGCTGCTGGCTGGGGTTAAACAACAACAGTAGTGCCCCACCACACTCTCTCCTCCTCTGAACTTGCTGCTTTCCAAACCTGACTCTTCCTGCAACCTCAGCTGGCAAACCAGAGCCCAGAGCTGGCTCTTTGTGTAAAGATATGCCACAGAGGAAGTGAACAAGAGAACTTGCTCCTTCACAAGGAAGTATGTCTTATATATACCCCATGTCTGTACATTCAGCACCTTCTGCTCCAAGCTGATCCATACTTCCATAAATTCATGCCCTCCCATGCAGGGGACATCTGGCTGTGCACAACCCTGCATGCAGCAGCAACTCCAACAGCCCTCAGCCCCTAAGCCCAGCCACAGGAACCATTTCTCACCCTGGCAGCAGAGCCCAGGCTGCAGCACATGGCCTGGTTAGTGCTTTGCCAGCTGTGCCCTCACAGCTGCAGAGGACCCAGCTCCGTGCTACAACCAGGCAGTTTATTACGTGGCTGCCAGAGACCAAGGGGCTGCTTTGTCACAGATAGTGTCCTCTAGCTCTGCCTTCCTGTGTGGCTGTCAGCAGGTATGACAGCAGGATACAGAGTACCTCTGAGCTTACCAAGGCAACGGGCAGCTCTTCTGAACAGTTAGTAAAGAAGCTGGGGTGTCCCAAATAAGGAATCAGTAAATAATGCTCATGGGAATCAGCATGAATTGTGGCTGCAAGAATCACAGAATGGTTTTGGTTCAGTCAGGTCCAGACTGCTTTGCTCCAATAGCCGTCAGAGAGCCATGACTGCAAGGTGCCCAGGTGGCTTTGCCCCACTCCTGACTATCACAGACACCCGCAATCTGCCCATCACCTTGCACACACACACACACACACACGTCAGGTTCCTGTGTCCCAGAGGTACAGTCATGTATTATTCACTTAATTTCATGGGGCAACTTGTTAATAAAACACTAGGTGGTTTCTAGCAGAGATTCTACTGAAATCCTACATGTTTACTCTTTCTAATTTAAGCAGTTTTGAACAGAGAAGGGCCCAAGAGGCAGAATCTGAAAACTAACCAAGATTCACCAAAAGCTTTCAGAGTTGGGTATCCAGCTGAGGTCTGATTCTGTTCAAACAACAGCATCAAAATGACAAAGACCACCGATCCGTTTCATTTGGGATTTTAATAACAGGTTCTTTCATACTTTCTTCCAAAGAATAAATGACAGGAGGGGTTGGAGTAAGGGATCAGTCTCAGATTTACTAGCAGTGAACCTGCACAAAGGAAGAGAATCCCTAAAAGAGGCCACAGAAGGAACTGTGCTTCGTGCCTGGCTACAGCTGAGAGAGATGCTGAAGTGTACAGGGCAGGGTTTATCCTCTAACTACCTTAACCACGACCATAAGAAAAATTTCAACCTCGAGCAGTCTGTGTCACAATTCTGCAGCTCAGAGACAACAAAGTTCTGTTGTAGGGACAGACAAAACAGCACTGCCATCTCCCAGATCCCCTGGAGCAGCACGGCTTAAAGAGGGAGTTCAGAGTAATTTTTCAGGGAGGCTGAAAGAGGGGAAGGAGCGGAGAAACACGCTCTAGAGCAGGTGCAGCCGCGGGGGACACGCCGGGAGGCGCTACCGGACCCTCGGC
>NW_008666319.1:2234-9591 GCF_000695815.1 Acanthisitta chloris | reverse complement strand
TACATTCCACTCTTGGCTCTATTCTTAAAATATATGGCCATGCAACAATCCACCTGTCATGAAGAACAGTTCCACCAGCACTCTCTGTGAGGCAGGTAAACAGCTCATTTTATCAGCAGAAAGATGACCACCCTTCCCTCCTCTGTCAGCTCTTTCAAAGAATAACATTAAAGGAGATAAATTAGATTACTAAGCACTGGGAGAGAGTTCCAGGCTGTAAATGTTGATCTGCTGCAGCTATTCAATTTAGAGGTACTTGATTTAGTTCTTAAGACATATCTCTCCAGTATTTACACTGATAGGTTAAGAGAGCAAAGTGCAACCTATGCATAATACACTCCCTCCCTTGTTGCCTGGTGTATATCCTGTTCAGCAGCACCTAACTCTGCTGAAGCACTACACAAGAAAAGCAGAGCTCTGCCACAACTACAGGTTAGTTTTGCTGACACTGAACATCACCACAATTGAGTCCTTCCATAGACCTTGTACTGTTTGCCTGTCTTCCTCTCTTGATACCACAAACCTTACCCAGACTGATAGCTACGTTTGATTTAATTTGTCTCAGGGAGACTGTATTTTCTCTAATTTTGTTTTGTCTTTTGCTGGAAATATATGATACAGATATGGAAACTGAGATTAATGTGACTCTAAGTGTTTGCCGGTACATGGAACTCCCATAGGACTCCTGTTGCTTAGCATGACATTCAAGAGGCTATGCCATGGCTATGCCGTCCCTGCTTCTGCTAGGGCAAATTACCAGCCTTAAGTATACTCAAAAAATGTATACATCTATGAATATGTATCTTACCTCTCTCCATTCTTTGTTTCCAATTGCTTGCGTGTACAAAACACAGACTGTGAAAAGAAAAAAAAATGTTGGTCATTTCAGACTTTAACATATCCTTAAATTAAGTGAACTAATTTTTGTAGTCTCTCGTGCCACTGAAATTATTAACTAGGACAATCAAATAGCAATATGTTTCTCCTCAGTTTTCAGTATACCTAACCAGATTGGCAACAATATGGTCTAGTTGTCTTTAGCAGTAGAATTGGATAAAAACAGGTCTTCTTTAAATGTGGATGGTCAGGCTATTCCAGTTAATCTAATGCATAACTACCCTAAAATATGCTTCCTTCAAGAGATAAGAAAACTTAAATAAAAACAAAGGAGGAACCTTCTGAAAAAAGAGAGACAGGGGAATTAGAAGTGGAAAAGGGGAAAAAAAACCTTATCAGGTTTTCTTCATTAATTCTGCTTCAAATTATTTATATAAATTTAAGTATCTTATACATACTTTATTTCTTTAAAGTAAAACCTGATAAAAAATGTAATCCATTAAGGCTGCTGACCTAAGCTGTCTTTGAAAGAATGAACAGAACAGTCCCACAGATCTGTATTTCCAGTACAACACCCACTACCCATTAAGCTGCAGCTTCCATCACAGGGACTGGTGACAGGGGCACAGTGACTACAGTGAGGTCTTTTAAAACACTACTGTAAGTACAGATCATTTGCACTGAAGGAGCACTATAAACTTTATTTTCTGCAGTCTTGAACTAGTTGCAGCTAATTACCATGAAGCAATTTTTACCGGAAAAACTCTGGAACGCCTTTCTAAGCAATGGAAATACAGGTATTTGAACACTTTTCCCCCCAACAAATTCTTCTCTTGTGCCAAACATTATTTGTCAAAAGAGGGCTAAAAATAATAGTGTTTTAGGTTGTAGTCTCAAACAATAAAGGTAGAGGTCTGGTTGTGTTCTCAATGAAGTCAGAATCATCAACAGACCAAAGTAGAAATGAAGTCAAGCTTCAAACTACTTGAAAGGTGTTTGCTACAGACACAAAAAAATCCCCTTAGGCAGTAGCAAATAAAGGGAAAAACAGAAAAAAGCAATTTCAGTATTTTAGCTCACATAAAGTTAAAAGTTTATGATTTCTTTTTTCCAAATAAGTTGTCTTGTGGATGCAAAAAAGCTTTTATAAAAAAATAAAAATCAAAACAATTCTCTGGAGACATCTGTCTTTCTCCATTTACTCTAAATAAAACCCTGGCAATAATGCTCCTAGCTTTGGTTACTGCTTGTAGTAGACTGACTCCAAACCTAAAAGTCTATTTTTACAGCAGACTCTGGAGGAGAAATCAGTTACAGAAGAATCATAGCATCAACTGGGTTGGAAAAGACCTCAAAGATCATCAAGTCTGACCCTACCATGGTTACTAGACCATGGCACTAAGTGCCATATCCAGTCTCATCATAAAAACCTCCAGGGATGGTGAATCCACCACCTCCATGGGCAGCCCGTTCCAATGCCTGATCACCCTCTCCATAAAAAAAAATCTCTTCCTAATATCCAACCAGGGGAAGCCCTGGCAGAGCTTGAGTCTGTGCCCTCTTGTCCAACTGCTGGTTGCCTGGGAGAAGAGACCAACCCCCACCTGACTACAGTCTCCTTTCAGGCAGTTGCAGAGGGTTCTGATGCTTACTGAACTTCTTACTAACCTTTACATCTAGAATCACAGAATCATAGAATATCCTGAGTTGGAAGGGACCCACTATGATCATTAAAGTCCAGCTCCTAGCCCTGCACAGGACAACCTCAAGAATCATACCATGTGCCTGAGAGTGTTGTCCAAATGCTGCTTGAATCTGACAGGGTTGGTGCTGTGATCACTTCCCTGGGGAGCTGTTCCAGTGCCCAATCACCCTCTGGGTGAAAAGTAATCATAGAATATCCTGAGTTGGAAGGGACCCACTATGATCATTAAAGTCCAGCTCCTAGCCCTGCACAGGACAACCTCAAGAATCATACCATGTGCCTGAGAGTGTTGTCCAAATGCTGCTTGAATCTGACAGGGTTGGTGCTGTGATCACTTCCCTGGGGAGCTGTTCCAGTGCCCAATCACCCTCTGGGTGAAAAGTCTTTTCCTAGTATCTAACCTAAACCTACCCTGACACAACTTCAGATCATTCCCATGGGTCCTGTCACTGGCTGCCAGAGACAAGAGATCAGTGCCTGCCCCTACACTTCCCCTTGTGAGGAAGTTGTATACAGCAATGACGTCTCCCCTCAGTCTCCTCTTCTCCAGGCTGAACAGACCCCAAAAGACCTCAGGCATTCTTTGTATGTAGAAATTTCACATGCCTATAGCCCCAGCTGAGACTAAAACAGAAATTTGTTTAGAGGAAAAGCTGCTCTTGACAGATAATGTGCAGTTTCACTATTCAGATATTTGTATTGTACAGATCTTCCTAAAACATAATCATTTTTCACTATTGATTTGCTGCTTTATTTTTTGTACGACATCCTGCCCTTTGTAATAGTGTTAATAGAGTAAATCAAGTAACAACTGTGCACTGTAGCTGTGGAACAAAGTAAACATTAAAAAATGAGAGATTTAATACTGAGGAGAAGACAGTAACAATACAACTGTAAAATATCCACGACCATCAATCTTTAAAAAAAGAAACAGTCTGGCACAAGCTTATCTCCCTAGTTTATGAAGCCAAATAAAAGAACAGCTATAAGCAAAAAGATTAAAACAGTTTACTGCAGGATAATTTTAGTGTACTACCATGGTTGGTGAGATGGGAGTCACAAAATATAAAGGCATTAACAAACAGGTGTAATGCTCCACCTTAAAACTAATTCAGTCTCTTACTCTATTCCTACTTTTTGAAAGGCTGCTCATACCTGTCTGCTAGAATCCTAGTTTTCAAATTCAGCGTCTTTGTAGTCAGTTGATAGCCAGTACTATGATCTGGGGGTTTTAGCATACTTGGAGGACTTACAGCAAGCAATGCTATCATTCTCTCAAAGCAGGCTTTTATTCCCCACCACAATCAGCCACTCCATGGTGCTTCTAAGGGTATATCCCAGAAGTGGGACCACCTCTCTAGTGAAAGAATAATTTATATAAAACCTTAAATGAGGAGGGAAAAAACCTAACGATTTGTAGTATGACAAGAAGTTTTCTGGTGTTTCTCTAGGCTGCAGATGTGGCAGGTATTCTAAATGTAATAAAGATATAGACTAATGATCATCTCGTGCAAAAATAATCTCATGCAATATTTTATTGTAAGTAAATGTGCAAGTCTGGCAGTGATATATATATTTGCATTTCAAACTGACATTTCAAAACAAGTCAATCCTAATGAAAGCTATAGAAAAGACAAACATTTCAGTCTGTCTGAGAAACACTCTGTAGATTTAGAACAATTTAAAAAATTCTTCTATTTTTCCTCTAAAACTCACCCTGGAAATTTTCAGGAAGCCAACCATGATGCTGGTCTCCATTGGTGGTAAGATTCACTGTTCCTAAAGACTTTTGGAAAGACAGTTTTGTAAAGATCCTGATACACTAATTGCAATCCTCACTCAAAAACATCTACAAAGTCACATCCAACAGGAGAAATACAGATAACTACGTTGAAGTTGAGCACTTGAAATGCTCAACCAGAGATCTAAGGTTTCATGAAGCAACCAATTATTTTATATTTTTTAGTATAATATAGTTATCAGCGCTGTCATGAGGGAGAGGAAGGAATAAAGTGGGATAAATAAAATTTCAAAAGCCATCATATCATGCAACCACATCCTACGATGAAGCTGAAGAAACAGTTCTTGTCTTGTGATCTGAACAACTGAGGGAGCAATGAGGAAGTTCAGAGCAGCACACTCATGAAGAGTAACATATCCTCACAAAGAAGCTGGCTGAGACACCCTTTTGGAAGGTTTTGCCATATGAGCTCTTCCAAGGGGAGATGCATCCACATCTATAGTCAGAAACATGAATATTTAGTAATTTATAACTCTGGACACTGATACCACAGTGTCACATTGAAGGTAAATTAAATTAAATCTTGAAATGAAGAAGATGGAAGAAATGTCAACAGTTATCACTCGATTGTAGATACAATTCCCAAAATATTATAGTCTGCACCTTCCCATTTTCCGAGATGGATTGGGCCTCCCTTACGTACTCTGGTCCTTTCCCCTTCAGTGCATATATGCATATTCTTTAGCCTGGCAGCTACTGTTACATCCACACCATCCATCTCAGTTTTCCCAAACGTAACAACTTTCAGGGAAGACTTAGCCACAAAAACATTGACCTTTTTCCCCATGCTACCAAAACCCTTCCTTGGTAACAGTTCTAACAGGGGCTCCCTGTTACTCTTTATTGACCAGTTTCTGTACTATCTGGTCAGAGCTTTCTTAAGGTCCCTTTGTCTCAGCTGCCATGAGATCCCCCATGGGAAGTTTTTTTATGTATTCAGTCTTTCCTATCAGACTCTTTCTATGATCATATTCAGGAGTCACAGGGTTCCACAAGAGGACATCCCATCCTGAGTGTGGTGCTGACACCACAGCTACACAGGGGCTCAGTGTGGCTAGCCAGAACATGGGAAGAAAATGATTCTGCCTGTCATTAGACTGAAGAAACATGCCAAAACCATTAACTGATATCTCCTTTGCAGGTCTGATCCTTGCCTCATCAGGGAAGCTCTACTTTAGCTCAATTCCTTACAAGAAAACAGAGAAAATAAAAAGAACATTATAAAAAAAGCAAACCACCATAGGTTTTCTCTACAATTTTTCTTAAAAAATGGTTTCCAAACTGGAAGAGCAGAATGGTTCAAATGCTACAGTAAATCAAAATATATTACTTGCTTTGATTCCACTGAGTAGAAAGCACTGTCATTAAGAGATTTCAGTATTGTTTAAAATACTTCATAAACAAGAGCTATTCAAGTCTGTCCTATCTATATCTAATAACTCTATTCTACAGTTATTTCTGCAATTTGCCTCTAGGCGGGCAAAGTGACAGATTCCTCTTGGCATGAATATTCTAGATTGCAGGGAAGTGGTCAGAATTGGAATAAATACTGAGTAGCAATTACAGTATCAAAAAAGACCAAGCAAACCTCCTAAGAGAATCGGAGAAATCACAAATTCCTTTTTAATTTCAGGAGAAAGCAGTTTATGTTGACAAGGAAATCTGCTATATTCATGTGTGTCCTTGTGAAAAAAAGGCCAAAAAAACAAAATTGATCTTTGCTATCAATATGATCCTTAGATAACTGCGTTGGGGTATGAAAAACACATTAGAATTCAATGAGACTTCAAAATACAGAGCTACTCTACAAGGTTCTATCTTGTATAAGATCTAACAGTTGCATATGCAGTGGTTCTACAAGTGGATCTTACAAAAGTTGCATGATGCTGGTTTTGACATCTTTTCAGCTACAGGATAAAGTTCCTGTATACAGAGCAGCCTAAGAATAGTCTTTGTCCAAGCAAACAGACATTAAGGAAAGTTATCCTGCTGTACTTCTAACTATAGAAAAAAACACCTTTCATACAATGCACTTAGCCTTTTTACAATAGGGCCATATCTTTGTGCCCAACTAAGGGTCAATAGGAGCAAACAAACTAAATTAGCTAATAAAAAAACCTGCAGAGAACTGAAACCGAATGCACACCATTTGGAGAGTACCTACAATCAAAGCTGCCCTGACAAGTAATTCCTTGAGTGCAAATACAGTATGAGCATTTTCAGATTCAACAGTTTCCCCCTTCTTTCTTTACCAAGGACAATATTCCTGCACTCCATGGTTTTGCACTGCTAAACTGTGACAGACAGGCCTGATTGGCAGCACAACTGGGAACTCACAACTTGAGACCACACCTCTAAAGCACACCAGCAATTTGAGTGCTTCAAATAAGCCATTTACCAGAAAGAAGAAAACAGTATGTTTTCAATTGATAAGCAAGATTATTATACCTGAAAAATATTCCCATATACTCTGAATCCATTAAAAAATATACCACTAGTTTACTTCTCAGAAATATTTTAAAGACTGATACTAAGATTTCTTTAGGTTTCCCTGCCACTTTGTTTCCTTGTGTCCCTTCCCCAGCATGGGTCACCCACCAGCCACGATTGTTTGGGTTTGTTCACCTGCCCTGCCTTGGGCTGCACACAGACTACAAACCCTTCACAGCTGTACTGCCTTTTGCATGGAGAGTCTCTTTTCAAGAATACATCTCCAGCAGCATGTCTTCAGAAGTGCAGCTCTGACAGTATCTTTACAGCTGTGTTTCTAGTTCCTAGCTGGAGCCACTTTCTTACTAAAATGAGTTTGAGCAGTGCCCCTTTGTGGTCCCCTGACTGGTAGAAGTTCTGGCAGACAACTGCTACTCATGGTTTCCAGAGCTGACTGGAACCACTTCTCCCACACAAGTCACACTGCAACCCCCTGCTACTCAAACCCTGCAATTTGTGCCCAGTACAGTTCCTTATCGGATAAAAATTTGAAGCACTTGCCCCATGCTATAGCATATTAATGA
>NW_008666319.1:0-2218 GCF_000695815.1 Acanthisitta chloris | reverse complement strand
CCTGCTGAAAGGCACCTTGAGTCAATATGACATACCTGAATTCAATCAGAGGCAATAGGTCACTGAGCGCTCTTCAAAATTGCTTAGCCTAGACAACTGAGTCTTTATTAGTCAACTAAACTTTCAGGAATATGCAATACACTCAGTCTTGCTTCTGCATAGTCTCCCTACACCAGAGACAAGGCATTGCCTCTGTTTAAAATAAAAAAAAAACCACAAAAAAAAAGAAAAGGTTTTATATGTTAGAAATGTCATAGGTGCTCCTAACTTCTTGCAACTTTTCCCCAGGAAGCAGCAGCTTTTCCTAGCAAAAGCGTACTGAGGAATCTCTCTCACAAAATTTTTGGTTAAGAATGGAAACACATACGCTTACAGAAGTACTCAAATATTTCATACTGTTGCACAGCTCAGTATTCAAGTATATCCCAGCAGGACATGGCTGCATGTCCAGACACTTGATAGAAGTATTGGGTTATTTCCAATGCCGGTAAGCACAATACATGATATCATATGGAAGAAAAGCCTAGGCTTAAGAAAAGGAACTTAGAGATAAAAGCATTTGGAGAGTTGTAGGGTAGACAACATAACACAAGACACCATAACCTAAGGCCCATTCTATTAACATTACAGAGGTACTTTAACCAAAGACTATCAGAAAGAAAAAGGAAATTTTTTGTGATCTCAGCTCCTTGATAAAAGTGTTATAAAGCATTCAATACAAGACGATAGTCATGGAAGTGATTCTTCCCTTGTACTTGGTGCTGGTGAGGCCACACCTTGAACACTGTGTACAGTTCTGGGCCCTTCAGTTCAGGAAAGATATTGAGGTGCTGGAGCAGGTCCAGAGAGGAGCAGCGAGGCTGGTGAAGGGACTCAAGCACAAGTGCTATGAGAAGAGGCTGAGGGAGTTGAGATTGTTTAGCCTGGAGAAGAAGAGGCTCAGGGGAGACCTTATCACCCTCTACAACTCCCTGACAGGAGGTTGTAGTCAGGTGGAGGTTGGTCTCTTCTCCCAGGCAACCAGCAGGAGGACAAGAGGGCACAGACTCAAGCTCTGCCAGGGCCTCCCCTGGCTGGATATTAGGAAGAGATTTTTTTATGGGAAAAGTAGTCAGTCATTGGAATGGGCTGCCTGGGGAGGTGGTGGATTCATCATCCCTGGAGGTTTTCAAGATGAGACTGGATGTGGCACTTAGTGCCATGGTCTAGTAACAACGGTAGGGTTGGACCCGATGATCCTTGGGGTCTCTTCCAACCTGGTTGATTCTAAATCTAAATTTGATTTTAAATCAAAAGTCCCATTGTAAATAAATTCACAGACACAAGAGTTTTTGAGGGTCCAGTCATATTTTAATACAATTTGTGTGGAAAGTGGGTGTCACTACCTTACAAATCTGAAAACATCAATTCATAAACCATCATACAATTTTTGATCAGGAAAGGTCATGTTTCCTAGAGATGAGTTAACTTAATTTTATTTTTTTGCATTTGACTTCAAGATAAGTGGACACTAAGTACTAGCAGCAACAAGTGCTTCTAATTTATTTAGAATTTTGCTTAATAGCTTTGATAAAGGTCTGGAACAACAGAAACTAAAAAAGAAACAACAACCCAACTTTCCTGCACTTACTAATTTTAGAAAACTTTAGATTGACTGCTAAACAAGGCTCTGTTTAGCTCAGGGAAGAAATATTAAATGCAGTCTTTCAAAATCCAGTTCACATAATATAAATTACAAGAGTAACTTACTTACATGTAACTTAATTACTCTAAGTAATTGTCACAAATACCCTGTAAACGTAACTGACACTGCAGAAAATCGCCCACCTAATTTTTAATCCAGTGTTTGCACATTTGGAATACATACTGAGAAGAAACAATAAAATGCTATATACTTACTCGGATCAGATTTAGAAAACGTATCTCTGTCCAAAAGATTTCTATAAAAGAAAAAAAAAAGATAAAAATAATCTTATGTATTAAATATGTGAAAGATACAAATCAGCTACCAATGCATGTACGTTTTTAACAGTTTTAATCAAGAGTCAGCTTAGTTTTCTGCCCTCCTAATAAGCAAGAGTCACTCAAAGTCAGTCAGCACTAACACTTGAGTCGTCTTACACTTCATTCTGCTGCCCATTCCGGATTTGAGCAAACTGTGGCTCATATACTCCAATACCATGAAGAGAAAAGCAATCATTGCACATTTTTATATTTA
>NW_008666318.1:14450-15608 GCF_000695815.1 Acanthisitta chloris | reverse complement strand
GGTGATGTGAGGGGCAGCCCTGAGCTGGTTTGGGGGGTCTCAACCCCTGCAGATGGGACATGTGTGTGTCCAGAGGGGCCAGTGGGAATTGGGGCTGGGGGCTGCTCCCCGTGTCGGGGTGTCCTTGGTGCTGGGGGATGCTCCCAACAGGCTCACACTTGGGAAGAGGTCCAGGAGCCTCTGGCCTGGCTTTGGTGGATAAGGAAGGAATCTGGGATTTGTGGGCTGTTCCCAGTGTGAGGATGAACTGGGGGGCTTTGGGGGGGTCCTGGCGGAGTTTTGGGCTTGGCATTGTGGAGCAGATCAGCCCAGGGTGGAATTGCCACCGCGTTGGAGTTGTGGCTTTGACCCATCCTGGGGGGCTCTGTCAGCTCCCCAAGCCCCTGAGATCACAACGTGTCTGTAACATCCAACCCCTTGGAGCCTGTGGCTTGGGCTTTGAAGGAAACCTTTCCAAACCCTGAGCCTCTGGATTGGAACAACTGTAAATATTTGTTTGGAGGGAGGGAAAACTCTTTGTGTTGGTTGTTTGTTCCGCATGGATCCGTTTCCTTTACCTGGTGAGGTCCTGGTGCTCCCCGGGGGGAGGGCAAGGGGTCTTGGCTCTGGGTTTGGATGAATTAGAGGTTGGAGCTCCAGGTTTGGATGAGCAAGGGGTCTTGGCTCTGTGTTTGGGTGAATTAGAGGTTGGAGGTCCAGGGTTGGATGAGCAAGGGGTCTTGACTCTGTGTTTGGATGAATTAGAGGTCGGAGCTCCAGGTTTGGATGAGCAAGGAGTCTTGACTCTGTGTTTGGGGTGAGTAAGAAGTCTTAGCTCCAGATTGGTGAGGAATGAGGGTTCTCAGCTCCAGGTTTGGGATAAGCTCAGCCCTTTTCCCCAGAGGAAGGTCCTGAAGGATCTCTCAGGGGCACGTAGGGCTGGGAGTCCGAGCCCTCCCTGTGTGTCCAGCTCTGTCAGGGCCATCATTCCTTGTGTAACTCGGGACCTGTTCCGACAGGTACCACACTGCAACCTTCTCCTCCTCCTCCCCAGCCCTCTCAGCGCTCGGGTTCTGCCTTACCGTCCGAGGGCAACACCTGTGTGTGTGTGTGTGCAGATCTGGACATGCCAGAGCCACAGCACATGGCTCTAAACCTCCCCTGGGCAGCAGGTGAGGG
>NW_008666318.1:12509-14428 GCF_000695815.1 Acanthisitta chloris | reverse complement strand
TCTGAGGGGGAGCGTGGCTGTACCCCCAGGTGAGATCCAGCCCGAGGGAGGTGTTTCAGCTCTCCTGTCATCCGTGGCAGGGCAGGATCAGATGGGACTCGTGGCACGTCTGCTCTCAGGCCTTGGCTTTGCATTGTAGGTGCAGCTGGTGCTTATTAAAAAAAAAATAATAATTAATAAACAGGAAAGAGCCAATTGACTGTGAGAATCCCCTGGAAACTCGGCGACTCGCAGAGCCTTTGATTTTGGGCCCTGCGAGTGACTATTGTTTCCGCTCAGTGTGTGCTGGAGAGTTTTGTGCGTGTGAGCTCAGCCTGGATTGGAGGGAGCTGTGCTCTTGGAATAAGGTGCAGGATGGCAGGGAACAGGGAATCACCCTGGGAATTGTTTGCTGCTCCAGCAGACATGATCCACACTTGGAGTGCCTCAGCCAGACAGGGCTGCCCTCGCTATTGTGCTTCAGACCAGAGGTTGAACAGCTGCTTATTGCAGGAAGAGCTGGAAAAACGTCTCAGTCTCTGCTGTGCTGGGGAGCTGTGAAGCTCTGTGTGTGGGTGAATAGGGCAGAAAACACTCCCCAGCCCCTTCCTTTGAAAAAAAAGAGGGAAATAATCCAGAAAGGTGCCATGGCTGCAGGGTGGTTGTAAGTTGGCTTTGCTTGAAATAAAGCAAAACCCCCTGTGGGGATCAATTTTGGACTAGCAGGTTTTATTATTAACACCTGCCTCAAATATTTCCCCAGTTAAATCAGGCAAACCCCACATGGTCCAGGACTTAGATGCTACAACTTTCCAAGAAAGCCTTTTTCTAACTGGAAATTAAAAACAGTGTCCAACAAGCATTCTTGAACTCCTCCAGCTCCTTGGCCAGACAGCCTGGGTTGGTGTTTTTCCCTGGATAGGCTGCCAGGAGTGGATGCTCCGGAAACGGCTGTTGCGAAAGGAGTGAAGTCAAACGTCAGTTCTCTTCACGGCAAGCAAAGTTCACTGGGTGGTGACCACTGGGGAACGTGTCCTGCCCCAGCAGATCAGGGAGGGATTGCTCATCCCCACAGAGATAGCTGTGAAGGTTTACAGGGATGAAATGCCAGGTGGGAACACTCTTTGTCCTCCTGGGCTCTCACCCTCCCTCTGCTTTGCTTGTGGGCCCGCAGGTATTTATTTTCAGCAGAAAAATAGCCTGCCCTGCATTTTAAATCCCCTTGGTAAAGTCTTGTTGCCTTCTGTGGGCTTTTTTAGATGTGACCTGGGGATTGCTGGATGTGGGAATACAGACCACACGTTAAACAGCTTTGTTTCCACTCTGGAAAAGGCTGAGAAAACACAGGATAGGTTTGAGGCCTTGACAGTGACCTGGGCAGCAGGTGTGCAGGACATCCTTCTGTAGCACTGGGGTGATCTGGTGGCTCCTGAACTGGTTTGCTGACCAGTGAAACACAGTGTAGGTGTCAGACCAGAGCTCTGTGTCTGTGTTCTGAGTGGAAGAGCAGCAGCAGCAGAAACGTCAAGGCTTCTTCTAATTACCCTCTTAGTGCTGAGACTCCTGTCAATTCCCTGTTTACAATTCATTTAGAAGCTCTTTTGTGTTCCCTGAGTAGATGCAGGGAAAGTTCTGCACTTTGAAGGCACATTTCTTCCTGCCTTTTCTTATTTTGTTTTCCATTTCGTGTGTTTTCTAGTCAGCTGTGCTGCGCTCACGTCAGGTCCAACCTGTGCCAGAGGACTGCAGCCAGCTCCAAGAAGTTGAGACTCTTATTTCCAGCTTGAAATATCCCAGGATAATGTTTGGTTTCTGGATGACTTGCGTGAAAGTCCCTTTTTTTGCAGCTAATTTTAACTCCGTTTCATTTAGCAGCAGCAGGTCAGGAGATTCCATGAGCACCAGCAAGAAGCAAAAGAGATGTTTTGGTCCCAAATAGG
>NW_008666318.1:9136-12455 GCF_000695815.1 Acanthisitta chloris | reverse complement strand
TTATGGGGGTTGGTGCTGTAGATATGGAAGGGCAGATCCGTGATGGTTTCTCCAGCTGCTTTGCAAGGAGACAGGGCAGTGGGAGCATCCAGAACTGGCCCTGCCAGAGGGCAGGGTTAGATGGGATATTGGGAAGGAATTCTTGGCTGTGAGGGTCGTGAGACACCTGGCACAGGTTGCCCAGAGCAGCTGTGGCTGCTCCATCCCTGGGAGTGTTCCAGGCCAGGTTGGATGGGGCTTGGAGCAGCCTGGGCTGGGGGAAGGTGCCCCTGCCCGTGGCAGGGAGTGTGCTGGGATGAGCTTTGCTCCCAACTCAACCCATCGTGAGATTCTAGGATAATATATTAGGAAGTCAATCTGGATATAATGGCAAGAAAGTCTTTGTCTTCAAAGTCTTCATCGGCAGGCTGGGCCTGCCCTCAGCCCAGCCTTTGGGAGGGGAGCTGGTTGTTTTCTTGGAGTGCTGTTCCTGGGGTGGTACAGCTGAACAAGGAGCACAAAGGGACTCCTGGACACACCTCTGCTCCCTGCCCACGAGGGAATGGAGTTTATTCCTAACCCTCTGTGATAAAGGTTATTCTTTACTTCAGCACACACAGAGCCAAACACTGACAGGTATTTCTCTCTTCCAAGCATGTTTCCACACGTCTCTCTTCATTAGAGCATCTAAAGAAGCAGCAGAGCTACAAACCCAATTGTTTTCCATTTCTCTTGCTAACATTATGCTGCTGCAGCACGAAACCATTGCTCCCAGAGTGGCTCTCATTAAGTTAGGTGCTGCACAGAGACACAATAAATTGCAGCTCCTGTTCCAGAGCCTTGGAAAAGCTCAAAGTCAGGGGAATCATTCTTCCAGCTTCGATTCAAACTGTTGAAAAAGAACAGCAGCTCCAATCTCTGCAAAAATCTGTTTATCTGGTAAATACGTGGGTGGTTATTGGCAATTTCACCAATGATCATCTTCAGGTTAATTATCTTCATACATCTCGATCAGGTAGAGTTGAGCCCTGAGAAAATGGCATCTTGCTTGGCACAGCCTCGGGAGAGGCTGGAAAATGTATTCCAAAAGGTGGTTAACACCATTGCAGGAGATTTTACCGTGAAACTTTCCCCCTGTCTAGCTGCAGAGACATCTTGACACATGCAATCCTGTGCGAGAATAAATATGTGCAAAATGAGCTCGGAGAGTTGCTGGGAAGGGAAGAGAAACGTTCTCTGCCTGTCAGAGCTCAGGATTTGAGTCTCCCTGGAGTGTGGAGCTGGAACCCACAGCCCCCCACCTGTTTGTTTGGATCCATTTGGGGAATGCAGGTTGCTTTCGGTGGGGGAGAGCCTGCTCTTGTTTTCCTTGCTGCTGGGGCTGTGGGGTATGGACACCTCTGTGCCAGGGTTGACCCCCCAACCTGGGGACCTTGTGGGGAGCAGGAGCAGCTGTGGGGCTTGTAGGAGTTGAGGCCTGGGCTGGGATAGTCGAGGATCAAGGAGAGTTTGGCTTTTGGCAGCGCTGCCTGAACCCTCTGGTTCCTGGGAAGGGCGGTGAGGCTCCGCACGGCCACGCTCTGCCATCCCCAACCTGCTCCATCTCCAGGGAGAACAAAGCTGCGTCCCCAGGACCTGCAGCTCCGCGTTGGGCTTGTTCTGACAGCGTCTGGAAGGGCTGGGCTGGGCTGGGAGCAGGATGGCAGTGTGGGGAGCAGACAGCAGGCTCTGCTCCAGCTTCCCTCGTCCCCTGCGCGCTGGGGGAACGCGCCGCCCCGGCCTGTGAACTGCTCTTTTGTTTCCCTTTGCCCCATCTATTTCCTTCAGCTCAGGCAGTTTCTTTTATTAAGTAGATTATATGTTTTGCTCAATAGGAGCTTTTCTTCCCAGAGAAAAAAAAGCAATGCTGTTGGCATGAAAAATCCTTTTATCCACTCCCGTCTCCTCCTGCTTTGCCCCAGGAGCACCCAGGAGATACCTGGTGGAGGCTTTGCTTACCTGTCCACCTGACCCCCCTCCAAGGGCAAACAGCACTCGCTGTTTCCTGGCTTCTGGGGTATCTGAGAGGAGAAGAATTTTCCCCTCTGTACCCTGACGGGTTGCCCTGTCATTCTGCGCTTTGCCGGAAGCTTCCAGCGAGCTCCGGCGCAGACAGGCCTTTCCTCCCTGGCACACACCACGCTGGGAGTGCCTGCCTGGAGCTCGTGGCCAGGAATGTCTGGAGAGCCCCTCGAGGGGCTGTGCTGAGAGGTGAGAGAAGCACCAGCACCTGCTGAAGGCTTTGCCCTCTTTGTTCCCTCCGCTCTCCTTACCTGGGGATTTTTGAGGTGCAAACATGAGAATTGACATTAAAAAAGAGCAGTTGTCTCCAAGGGGGAACAGGGTGAGGTGAGGCCGTGGGGCATCCCCCTCCTTAGCAGGAAATTTTGGCTCCCTGCACAGCACAGATAAGGATCTCCCTCTGTCTCTGCTCTGGTATCATACCTCGCAGGTAAACTGATTTTTTTTAATGCTGCAAATGAAACTGAGCAGCCACAACCAGCTCCTCTGCTTTCCCTGTCAAAGGGATGCTGAGTTTCAGGCCAGGATACTTCACTCAGGAGTTTACAAAACCAGTTTTATTAGCGCATTGAAGTGCTTTGTTTACTTCGGAGGTTCTGGAAGCAGAACTGCCACAGCCTAAATCTTGGGATTGAGACCTCAGAAATGAGTCTAACAGGAACAAAGTTCAGTTTTGTTGTAGCTAAATCAAACTGGAAAGAACCTACACAGCGAAATGTGTGTGGGTTAAATGTTTTTAATTTGTACCTCGAGGTTTTGATAAGTAATAAAGGAGATGCCTTAAAACACCATTTCCTTTTAAGTGTACGTGAAGGCAGGAATGTGCCCTGACTGCTCTCTGCCATCTCCTGTGTTCACAAAACCTCCTTTATCACCAACCCTTGTCCCCCCAAGTCTGTGTGTTTTCCAGAACTATCTTTTCTGTGCTCTGCTGACCACGGGAAAACACTGTTTGAGCTGAACATTACTGGAGGGGTTTTCCCTTTCATTAGAAAGCTGCTTCTTAAATCAGCAGAATCCATGGGAACTGTGCTCTTGCCTTTCTCAGTGTGGATCAGTCTGAGAGTCTTCCTTGTCCATTTGCTGTCCCGTGTCCCTTTTCCTGTGCTGAGCACATGGTAATAAGCTACTTGTGATGATGCTTAAAGGTGTCTCACCCAACAGCTCTTCTGGGTTTTAATCAGAGAGTCATAGAAACATGGAATATCCTCAGCTGGAAGGGACCCACAAGGATCATCAGTCCAACTCCAGGCCCTGCACAGGACACCCCAAAACGTCG
>NW_008666318.1:7714-8904 GCF_000695815.1 Acanthisitta chloris | reverse complement strand
TCCTGATATCCAACCTGACCCTGTCCCAGTGCCCAAACACCCTGTGGGGGAAGAGCCTTGTCCTGATCTCCAGCCTAACCCTCCCCTGACACAGCTCCAGCCCTTCCCTCAGGTCCTGTCACTGCTCACAGGTTTTTCACGGCTGTTTTGACTCTGTTGATTCCAAACTCAGCAGCACCTGCATTTAGCCTGTCTGAAAGAGCTCACAACAACAGCTGGAAAACAAGGAGCAGTGTCCAGAGAGAATTAAGTGAATAGTAATGCAATTAGCCTGATTGATTTAGCCAGAACACTGGGATAAGAGCTAATGGGTGTCTTCCTCCTAAACCAACCCTGAATTGATCAGGACCAGCTTGTTTTTCCTTAAGCTTGGGGTAACATGGCCCCAGACACACACACAGAGTGCTGAGGGTGACTTTGGTGTGTCTTTACCCCAAGATCAGCCTGGGGAGAGTTAACTGTGGTGTTTGTGTCTTTTCAAACCCTTCTTTAAACCCTTCTTCAAACCCTCCTCCCTACCTGAGAGCCCATTTCTGCACGGGTAAGTACATGTTTTGGATTCCCTCCGGGGAGACTGGGAATGCTGATGAAAGCTGGAGCAAACCCTGCGTGCTGCTAAACAAGCCCCACCCTTCTTCTTGACATTGTTGGATTCCTCTTTGTTCCCAAGGATGGGGAGGCCTGGGGATTTGCTTACAGTTTTTCAGGCAGCTTGAGAAAAGCAGAGTGACAGCTGGGAGGCGGGAGAATGTGGGAACCTGCCTCGGAGTTTCTCCTTTGCTCTTTCCCCGAATAATCTTCATGGAGAGCGGGCAAAAAGCCAGGAATTTATTTGACCCAAGGTAGTGTCTCGGATCAGGAAGGCAGTGACTAAACAAGTGGCTGATGGAGCTGGGTGTAGTGCGCTCGTCTCCCGCAGGTGGTTGAGGTTGGATTTGGTTTGGCATCTGCCAGTGGCTCGTTGTGTCTGGAGCTGGGGGTGGTCATCCCTCACCAGCCTGGGTCAGGCAGCTCCTCCTGAAGCCTGGACAGCCAGTCTGGGTGGAAACACATCCCTCAGTTTGGGGAGTTGGTGGGTTTGCTTGGAGTCTGACCGGAGGTTGTGCTGGGAGTGAAGCTCGGTCGGGTCTCGCCCCGTTTGCAGGGATGACTTGGGTCGTGGCTGGTTGCAACAGGGGCAGGCAAAGGGT
>NW_008666318.1:7349-7642 GCF_000695815.1 Acanthisitta chloris | reverse complement strand
GAAATTGGGTTCGTGCAGGTCTGGAATATTGAGTATGACTTGTGCTGCTCCTAAATCCGGTTCTTCCAGAGCTTGGGAATGGCCTGGCCCCTCTGGAATGGGGAATTCAAAGAAGGTTTGCTCTTGTTGGAGCTGTTGCTCTCAGTGGGTTTTAAGGAGCTGATTGTGGTTTGATTTCAGCTTTGACATGTTTGTGCTCCGACTGCAAACAAGCCAACTCCACGTGCGAGACGGACGGCGCCTGCATGGTCTCCGTCTACAACCTGGACGGGGTCAAGCACCATGTTCGGACC
>NW_008666318.1:5428-7329 GCF_000695815.1 Acanthisitta chloris | reverse complement strand
GAAACCCTTCTACTGCCTGAGCTCAGAAGATCTGCGCAACACTCACTGCTGCTACTCCGATTTTTGCAACAAAATTGATTTAATGGTTCCCAGCGGTGAGTGGAGTGTGGGATAAGCCCTGGGTTGGGAGTGAGGAGGAGCTGTCTGCTTGGGATTGGGAATTCAGAGTTCTCAGCCCTCTTTTCACTTCCTCCCTTCAGCTGCTGTGTGAACTTCAGCTCTGGGTTTATTTCCTCCTTCTGTAAAGTGGAAATAACAAACTACTTAAGATTGAAATGGGAATGTGTCTGTGCCCTGGGCACAGCTTCTGGCACTGAGCTCTACCTGCCTTTAGCAGCTGGAGTTGCTTCCCTTCCAGAACTCCAAGTCTTGTCAGTGCTGAGCACGAGTAAGGGAATATTCCAGCAGCCACAGAGGAAGGTGTGCCTGGGTTTGGAACACACAAAGGGAAGCAGAGGGTGTGGGAAACGTCTTCTTCTCACTCCTAGGACAGAGAAAACGTGTGATGCTTCCTCATAGCTCCTACTCTCCGTTTTGGGCTGGTTTTTAGTGGGTCCTGGGAAGACTGCAGTGTCATTTTCCTTGGGAGAAGGGGAAGTCTCATCTGGGCTCAAAACAACCAATAATTGTTGTCTTCAGGTGCAGGTTCACTGGTTGTTAGAGGGCAAAGGGGAAACAGGGAGCAATGAGCCCTGACCGACTGACTGAGCTCAGGTGGGAGGTGAACTGCAGGTTGATCCAGAAAGTTCAGCCCACAACAGGCTCCTGTCCTCTGCAGCAGTGAATGCCAATAATCCCTGATCCCACAGTTGCAGCTTCATCTTCTTTGGGGGATTTTAGCTACACTTTGCCTGCCTGATGACTCGATCAGCCCCACGTTAACGCTGTTCGTTGATGTTTCCCCAAGCTAAGATTGTCCAGGCTCTGTGAGAATAATCAAAACACAAGAAGAAAGTCCTGCGAGGAGTGATAATTCCCTCAAAATACCTGTTTTTCTCCTCCCTTCTGCGAGGAGTGATAATTCCCTCAAAATATCTGTTTTTCTCCTCCCTTTCCTCTCAAGGACACCTGAAAGACAACGAGCCCCCGTCGAGCTGGGGTCCCGTGGAGCTGGTGGCCGTGATCGCTGGACCAGTCTTCCTCGTGTTTGTGGTCATGATCATCGTGGTCTTTGTGTTCCATCACCACCAGCGAGTCTATCACAACCGCCAGCGGCTGGACATGGAGGATCCCTCGTGTGAAATGTGCCTTTCCAAGGATAAGACCTTGCAAGATCTGGTCTATGATCTCTCCACCTCCGGCTCGGGCTCAGGTATTGCGATACGACGGGAAGGCACCAATGAGGAGTTGCAGTTGGAGTTGTCTCTTTGGGCTTGTGGTTGCCACAGCTCTGCCTGGCCATGAGGCTGTTGCCTCAGAGCCTGTTCAGGGAGTCTGTCGTGAGTAACACGAGGGGGTGTTAAATTCAGTCGTGCAGCAGACGCTGTGCCCTGACCCCACGTCAGGGTTCAGGTGAGAGCAGTAGTTCAGCTCCCTAACTGCAAGAGGCTAACTCCAATGGCTGCATCTATTCCCAGTTTAGCCTTGAAACTGGATTTGGGTTGGAAACAGCCATTAGCTGCTAACCTGTGGGGTTGTTGGCCTTCAGAGGAAGAAGCAGGATGTCACCTGAATCAAAGCTGGCAGGAAAATGGGAGAGTTCCCAGCAGATCAGTGTTTTACAGTGTGCAAACAGCACATTTGCACAGCCCATTATATCCCAAATAATCTTTGGGTCTTCCCAGGTGGATGATGTGCAGTGTTTACTTCTGTAGCACTTACAAGGAATCCTCAGAAGAGATGGGAAGTCGTTGTTTAGTCATGGCTTTGAACTGGGAATGCAGCTGGGTTACAGAAATAAA
>NW_008666318.1:0-5406 GCF_000695815.1 Acanthisitta chloris | reverse complement strand
GGGAAATCCACAGAGGCAGAGAGTATCACCACCTGATATTTGACCAGGGAATAAACCTTCAGCAGCACATCTGCTGCTGTGTGTAGAATGTTTTGGGATCTATCCCCTGCGTGCTGCAGTCAGGTGAGCTCCGTGGGTTCCACAAGAGCAGGGATGTTGGGACTCCTTTCTTAAGAGAAATTTGGGGGCGGGTTCTGCTTTCTATCAGAAACACAGAGTTCCATCCTTTGCATGCTGAGGCTGCAGCTCCTTTGATGTGCCACGGAGCAGGACTTGGCTGCTCCAAAGCAAAACACAGACACTGCCCAAGCAGTGGCACATCCCACACAGGAGCCACCGCCGTTCCCTGCGCTGGGTCTTGGCTGCAGGTTATGACCAAACCTGGAGCCTGCTGGCTTTGAGGGTGTTCTTCTCCATCCTTTGGGCTTGTTGCTGTCGCAGGGATTGATTCCCCTGGTTGCCTGTCCCTAGGTTTGCCGCTGTTTGTCCAGCGGACTGTGGCGCGGACGATTGTCCTTCAGGAGATCATTGGCAAGGGCCGTTTCGGGGAGGTGTGGCGTGGCAGGTGGCGTGGAGGTGACGTGGCTGTGAAGATCTTCTCTTCCCGTGAGGAGCGTTCCTGGTTCAGGGAAGCAGAAATCTATCAAACCGTTATGCTGCGGCACGAGAACATCCTGGGATTCATCGCTGCGGATAACAAAGGTGAGAGGTGCCTCGGGGCTGAGAGCAGAGACTTCACCAGCCTGTTCCAGTGCCTGACCACCCCTTCCATGGAGAAATGTTCCCCAATACCCAGTCTGAACCTCCCCTGGTGCAACTTAGGCTGTTCCTCCTGTCCTCTTGCATGTTCCCTGGGAGCAGAGCCTGACCCCACCTGACTGCACCTCCTGTCAGGGAGTTGCAGAGAGTGAGAATGTCCCCCCTGAGCCTCCTTTTCTCTAGGCTGAGCCCCCCAAGATCCCTCAGCTGCTCTTTAGAAGTTTTCCAGACCCTTCTCCTGCTCTCCAGCACCTTCCCCAGCTCTGCTGCCCTTCTCTAGACACACTCAAGCCCTTCAATGTCCATTTTGGGAGTGAGGGGCCCAGCACAGGGGGACAGTCACTGCTTGGGTCCTGTGGGCACACTGTTGCTCTGCTAGGAGCCATTTCTGCTCCCTTCCTTGCCCTGGGCTGGCTGTTGAGCTGCAGCTCAGCTCTGTCCCAGGAGGGTGTGGGATGCTCCGCGGTGTGTGACGTTCCCACGTTGGATCTGGCTGAGCTCCATCTCTGTCCTGCCGCAGATAACGGGACGTGGACTCAGCTGTGGCTCGTCTCCGACTACCACGAGCATGGCTCTCTCTTTGACTACCTGAATCGCTACACGGTGACCATCGAGGGCATGATCAAGCTGGCCCTGTCTGCTGCCAGCGGGCTGGCCCACCTGCACATGGAGATCGTGGGCACTCAGGGTGAGAGCCAAGCTGGGAAAAGGCACTGGGAATTCTGGAGGGGAGGATGAAGCAGAGCTGCTGTGCTGCACAGCAAAGCCTGCCTGAGTCAGCCTGGCTTCATCTGGTCATATTGACCAGAAATAGAGCGACTGCTTTGGCTGCCTGCGAAGTGGGTTAGCCTGGCGCTCACTCCCGGGAGTTATATCACCATTTCACATCCCATCCTAAAATTGGTGCTGCCTGGGTGGGATGTGAGCGCAGGCAGCAGCAGAAGCACAAACTCCTGACGTCTGCAGGGCTGTGCCTGTGCTGGGACGTGGAGTTTACATCCCTCTTGAGGCCTCTGGATGCCACTGCATCAGTGGCGCCTCCAAAACGCGGCTGGAGCCTTTTCCCACCGTGGATCCAAACAATTCCTCATGGATCCAAACAGGAAAATGTGTTGCGACACCGGGTTTAACGCTGTGGAATCCGGTGCTGCCTCTGCACCAGTGGCAAACAGATTTCACCAGTTTGACCCCTGCTGCTTTTTGTTCTGCTCTGTCAGGGAAACCTGGGATTGCCCACAGAGACCTGAAGTCGAAGAACATCCTGGTGAAGAAGAATGGCACCTGTGCCATTGCTGACCTGGGCCTGGCTGTCCGGCACGACTCGGTCACGGACACCATCGACATCGCTCCGAACCAGAGAGTCGGAAGGCACTGGAAGGTGTTGTTGGAGTGTAGCTGGAAATGCCTGAGCTGCTGGTTGCAGTTCTCTCTACTCAGCGTTTCCCAGGGTCTCACAGCTTCAGCTCTGTGCCTGGGTTGATGCCAAAGGGATGTCAGACCCTCTGTTCCAGGCATCACCACACTGAGGTGTGGCCCAGGCACATAAACCCACCACAGGGAGCTCATGGAATACCTGACAACAAGTTTGGCCTCTTGGAAAGCTTCGGGAACTGCTCTTGGGAGCCTGATGTGCTTTTGGGATGTTTTTGCCTCTTTCCTAACTTGCTGTTCTTTTGGAGTTGTTTTCTTCACTCTATCAGACCTCAGGGCCCAGTCCTGTTCCGATGGCTGTGCCAAGCAGAACTTGGACTGCTTGGAAGTGCCACGTGGGAACACTGATAACTTACTATCTTCCAGAGAATTCTCTCTCAGAACAAACACGCTGTCCCTTTCTCCCTGCAGGTACATGGCCCCAGAAGTCTTGGATGAAACCATCAACATGAAGCATTTTGATTCCTTTAAATGTGCTGATATCTATGCCCTGGGCTTGGTGTACTGGGAGATCGCCCGAAGGTGCAACGCAGGAGGTAATGCCCCTGGTGCCTGTGCCATCATTCTCCCAACCTTGGGGTTCCCCTGGATCAGGGGTTTGGGAGGTTTGAGGGAGAACAGGGCGGTGGGAGGACATGTCCCTGTGTGTTGTCACTAAGGGAGGTAGCAGAAGTGACCCACGGCTGCTGCCAGTGTGAGGACAGGGGGGTTGGTGCTCCCACTGGAGGCTGATGTTCCTTTGGATGGATTTTAAGGAAGCAATGGTGCCAGTTAGAGGGGAACTTCCCCCAGTCAGTGTCCTGGCAGGAGAGCAGCACTGTCCCACGTGTGACAGTCCCACTGCCCCTGGCTCCGTGCTGGTGGTGTTGATCCCAGCCCGCTGACTCTGTTCCAGTTTGGGCAGCTGCATTTTATTTCCCTGAATTTTTCCTGTAAACTCAACTCCAGATTCTTCATTTCTGTTCTAAATAACTGCAAAGTGTTGACGCATCTCAGCAGTGAGTCATGGAGCCCAAACCCCTATCCATCTGCCTTCAGCGGGCGCCGTGGCCGTGCTCCCTTCTCCCAGCAGTTGCATTTCCCCTGCTCTGCCTTTCAGGTATCCATGAGGAGTATCAGCTTCCCTACTACGACCTTGTGCCCTCTGATCCTTCCATCGAGGAGATGCGGAAGGTTGTGTGTGATCAGAAATTACGGCCTAACATCCCGAACTGGTGGCAGAGCTATGAGGTAAGATCTGATTTCATCTCCACATCCCCTTCATTTCCTGTGGGGAAAGGCTGAGATGGTTCACCCTGGAGAACAGAAGCTTTGGGGTGACCTAATTTTGGTCTTGCAGTACCTGAAGGAGTTACAAGAAAGCTGGGGAGAGACTATTGACAGGGGTCTGGCATGCCAGGACAAGGGAGAATGGCTTCACGCTGCCAGAGGACAGGGTTAGATGGGATACTGGGAAGGAATCACTGGCTGTGAGACACTGGCACAGGTTGCCAAGGGCAGCTGTGGCTACTCCATCCCTAGGAGTGTCCCAGCCCAGGTTGGGTGGGGCTGGGAGCAGCCTGGGCTGGTGGAAGGTGTCCCTGCCCAGGGCAGGGGGTGGAATTAGATGGGCTTTAAGGTCCTTCCCACCCAACCCATTCCACGATTCTCCCGTGACGAGGTGAGTACAGAGTGAGTGCTGTGAGCTGAGCTCCAGTTTTGGGAGGTGCTGACCGTACAGGAGCAGCAGCAGAGGGAGGAAGACCTCAGCACTGATCTCTGCCCTCGTTTCTTGTGCAGGCCCTGCGGGTGATGGGCAAGATGATGCGCGAGTGCTGGTACGCCAACGGCGCCGCGCGGCTCACCGCCCTCCGCATCAAGAAAACCCTCTCCCAGCTCAGTGTCCAGGAAGATGTGAAAATCTAGGCTCTGAGCCTCAGCAGGAGGAAACTGCACAGGAGCTGCCGTGCTAGAGTAGACGTGTGATGGAGGCCTACCTCGTGTTTCAGCCCAATCTACTGCTACAACCACACAGCGGGACCTGCAGGCTGCTAGGCAGGGGGACGGAGCCTTCGGAGCCGCTCTCTTCCCTGCTCGGGTATGAAACAATCTGAAAACCTTTTGTGATCACCTCCTGGCAGCGTGGAGACTTGAGAAGGGACTTCACCCGAGGGATCTCAGCCATGATCGTAACTCTTTGTTCCTTTAACGGAAATCCCTGTAAAGCTCAGCGCCGCCGGGCACCCGTTGGCAGGGTCGGAGCCGACCCGGGGTGCTCGGGGCCGGGAGTGGGAAGGGAAAGGGAAGGTTTCCTTGCCGTGCTCCGAGGATTTTTTCCAGGGACTGGCACGTTACTGCAGAAAAAGCAAAACACATGGTGCTCCCTTCTGAGAGGCTGAGCCGGAACAGTTGATCAGCTTCACGAAAACCCTTTTCCCCTCCTTTTTCTTAAGCTTGAAAAAGTCCAAGCGAGCGCCCCGGCGGCCGTCGGGGCGCAGCGGTGTCTGCATGCGCGAGGTGCGCGTGTCCCTGTGCCTGTTCATCTCCTCCGTAGCCGTGCGGTGTCTGCCCGTGGGTGGCTCATCTCTGTCCGTGCTTCCTGTGCATGTGCAAATCTCGAGTGTCCTGTTTGTGAGCTGTTAACGCGCTGATGCTCTCCGTGGTGAGTCGTGAGCATTGTGGAGCTTGGACAGGCTGCGGAGAGCGGATCCTCGGCGGCAGGATCGGCCCGTCAGGCTGCCTCACTGCCACCCCTTCCCTTTTGTAAGACAAAACAAATGAGGAACTGAGAATCACTCCTGGAATCCAGGTTTTTTTTTTTGTTTTGTCCTGAGCCCCTGGGTTTGTAGTTCTTCGTCGGAGGGAGCTGAGGTGTGTCCGAGATGGAGCAGACGCTGCTCCTGGCCCGTGGGGAAGCGCAGGAGACTGTTCTCCTGGAACACAATTCCCAGATCCACCATCCAGGCAGAGCTCTGGGGGTGCTCTGCACCTCCGGGAGGCTCCGGGAAGGATCTGACCGTGGGTGTGGGTTGGGAAATCAATGTCCATCTTTTCCTTACACATGTCTAAGTATCTCCTGGTGTGGAAGTGGCCGTGTCTGGGGCGGGTGGGGACTGCATGGATTTTCTTTTGGTTCAACGCCGAATCAGGGTGAGGTAGAGGTGAGGTGACTTGTCTGCAGCAAACACAGAAGTGAGGGCTGAGCTGCCGAGCTGATTTTGGCAGTCAGGAGGAGTT
>NW_008666317.1:0-41383 GCF_000695815.1 Acanthisitta chloris | reverse complement strand
GTTTGCTTTCAAACCAGCACAATACCCCATACAAAATTGTTGCTATGGAAATTCCAGACTCTCTAGTATTTTTAACAAAATACAGCACCATCATGGTCAATATTGCCTAAAAGCATCATCCTTTGAATGATATGCACAGCCTTCATATTAATGCATTGTAATATTTGATCTCCTTTCTGCTTTTCATTAAACTTCAATAAGAGTTAATGTTCCTTTTGCAGTCTTGTTGGCCTAATGAACTATAAAGCAGAAACACTGGATTCATGTCTTCTTTATAATATATGTTTTTCTGTGCAATTTTTTTGGTAAGAATATAGAATATTTTTCTTGTTCATTCAGGCAAAAGGCAGCATGTTCAAGTGAGTAAACTTAGTGTTTATTTTTGCCCCACTGACCACTCTTCTGTTAAATTCATGTCTGATGTTAAACTTATTATCTGTCTCTGTGTATTTGGGCAAGCATTCTATAGATTTGTAATATGGCACTGGCTGCTATTTTCACTAATGTTGTCACTGACAGAACAATTTTGGGTAGGAGCTGATCTCAATTACTCATTTTGAATTTTTACATCATACTAGCTACAATGCTTTGTTTAGGAAACTTTTCAAGATTGGCATTTCTCTTTTTGTTTATACTTTCAATTGTTTTATTTCAGGAAAAGGATTGTCTTTCATTATGTGCATATAAAATTGAGTATAATGGGACACCAAATCTCACTATAAATATTTATAGAAATAAGATTTTAAATTAACTGACATTAGGGGATCACTTCCAATGACTAATTGTTGGTATCTAATGGCACTGAAGAGCTCTAAGATAAACAGTTTGGCATCCAGGAGTCTGTTTAGAAAGAGACATGTTTCCCCTGAGTTCTTAGTTATAACTGCCAACTGTGTGGATGCTATCACAGTTGGCAGAACTGGCAAATGCAACAGAAGACAAGGCATTGATAGCACTAGACAACTATTCGTAAGTAAATGAATAAAAGACCTCAGATTCTCCCCTAAATCAGATAGAACAAACATCACCATCCCAAGATAGTCGCTATATAGACCAACTTGTTGACCTTTCAAAGGTGGTAGTCCCTCTCTATATATTATTTATGGAAGACTGAACAACTTCTTTATTTTGTTTATATTGAATGGGATTTTCTTTCTGAACGGCTAAAGAGAGTGAGATCAACAAACCATAAGAGATTTTTCTACTAATGAAAATTAAAAATCAAACCTAGAAGGGAGGTTAGGAAAATTTAATTTAGAACAAAAAAAGCCTTTCCCTCTGCCCCCAGCTCCAAAATTAGATGTAAAGAGTAAAGAAACAGAATCACAGTGTCATCAAGGTTGGAAAACCCTCAAAAGGTCTCTTGCAGGGCACCTCCACTGGTAGGTTTGCTTACCAGTTGCATCAGGAAGTCCTTTTCAATATACTCCAGGAACTTGCTAGACTGCACCATCTCTACTGTGTTGAAATTCCAGCAGATATCTGGAAAATTGAAAGTCCCCATGAGTACAAGGGCTGCCAGTTATAAGACTTCTGTCAGCCTCCTGTGGAATTAATCATCTGCTTGTTCATCCTGGCTAGGAGGTCTGTAACAGGCTCCTACCAGGACATCCACCCTGCTGACCTTCCCCCTGGTCTTTACCTACAGGCACTCAACCTTGTCATCATTGCCATTGATTTCAATACAATCAAAACATGTGACAAAGATGCTGCTTTGAATTGCAGCTCTCTTTAGCAGTGACCTTTTCCCCTCATCTACATAAATATTCAGGTTTCAACTCTCAATGTGTGCTGGTATATAAGGCAGTTTTGGTCAATGAACTACTAAAGCCGTCAAGGGCTTCCAGAGAAGTGAAAAAAATCACAGCATCACAATAACCACTCAACTAACATTCTGAATTTGATCTGTTTTGATGCTGAAAATAATGCAAAGAAGGAAAGTTTGTACTATAGCAAAAGCTACATGAATGTTGACATGTGCATGCATGTCTTCTAAAAATCATATACTGCGTAAATTCTACACTATTGGAAGAGGCATTAGATGGCCCTTCAATGCTAGGATCTACCTTTCTCATCTCACAGTGCATTATTTCCTAAGGAAATTATTATATATAATTTATAGAAGGTTCTAAATTAATTTATCAAAATGCTAATGCGACCAAAATGTAGTAAATTTCACATCATGGCAAATAACTTTTTAAAGTGAACTTAATGTGATTACTTTTATAATGTTTAAATTTCTAATTGCTAAAGAGAGTGTTTTAAGGAGATATAAAATACAAGAACATTAAGCTGATTGGCTCAATAAAATCACCTGCAGATGTTTTTCTACATTCACTCGCTAAGAAATCAGGAAATACACTTAAGACAAGATTCTCATAAAACTAGCAAGTCCTCCTTCTCAATTGAAGAAATTTATTATTGTCACTAGAGAAACAGATCACCCAATCTGATATTGGTTTTGAAAACATATTTTATTTATATTGTTTATTGATACATGTAGACAAACAAGACACATCATTTTAGGTCCTCATAGTAATACCTGTGCTAGTCTTTGCAAATGGAGAAGATGGAAAAGGCATTCAGTAATCCAGGCACAGAAACCAATGCTAAGGTAGCATCACAAACATTGTTTCCCATAGACTTGTTCATGTGTAGACCATATGAACATTTCTGTGGTCTCTTTTGCAGTCAAAATATTGTTCTCTGATGCATCTTAATATACATTTGAGTGAGTCAGATGCTTACAAGTAGAAAAGAGTAACATTTAAGGGAAGTCCAGGACTAATTATGATATAAATGGAATAGATGCATGTTTTGGAATCAACTGAGAAAGTGGAAAGAAGCAGGAAAAGTGATTGATATTGCTTCCTGCTGTGCATTCAGAGAAGTCTGAAGACCATATCACTATTAATTTGCTATTAAATATACCACAGTTTCTAGACTTGTCACAGTAGGAAATTTTGTAGGCTTGTTTTGCATAAGTAATCACTCTTATTCCTTTTCAAGTAAAATTACATTTTTCTCTTACCCACAGTATGAAGTCTCAGGAAGGATCAAAGTCCTGAAGTGTAACATTTCATAGTGTGATTCAGTACCCTGTGTAGTGCTACTAGAATGCAGATTATTAATTAGATATGTTTTTTATAATATCCTTAATTAGTCCTGCTAAGGTGCTTGGGCATCATTCGCACCTGAAATTTCAGTCACAGCCGGAAAAGGGGAAGAGATTTTCCTTTCAACTACATTTCAAGGGTCAAAGACTTAACAGCTAATATATTTGAGGGTGACAGTTCCTTTGTGTGGTCTCTTCTTACTTATTGAGGCCAGTCAAGGGGTCATGAATTACCTGTGGCAGTTCTCAGCTGCTGAGGAAAAAGACCAGATGTCCCAAGGCTTTAGATGTTGGTTTGGAATTTCCTGCAAGAATAGACAGTATTTATTTTTCATAGCAAGCATCTGGTTCTTTGTCAAGAAACCCTCTAGAAACATTTTGTCCTAAAATACATAATTGGTGTATACTGTTTGGGGAAACCGGTATGCAGAGATAATTTTGATTTAATTCTTTGGAATGGAGTGATAAGAGGAAAAAAGAGAAAGAATTAACAAGTGAAAGATGAATAAAATAATCTTAAAAGATTCAAATTTAGAAGATTCAGATTTGGATTAAAGTAATCAATTCATATGATAGTTATCTTTCATATTATTTATAAGGCAACTCTCATGCATTTTAGGCCCATAGTGGGTCAATTAGTCATTAGAATGCTACCACAAGTCTCAGTTTCTTTCTATTTGGCCAACATTTTCCTAAGTTTTAAAATTAATTTTCCTGTTTTTTAATAATACATGGGGAAAAAAAACTATCAACAAATCCTGTACAAATATATGCAAAATTTTAAAGCAATCTACTTATACATAATATCTATTGGGCAAAGAGCATAATTCCTGAGTGTAAAGGAAAATATAACTACTTGTCCATGAGACTGGATCATCAAAATGGGACTGTATGGCTGAAAAGTATGGCAAAATTTGAAATTTAGAGATGCCATGATAAAATCCAAGACCTCCAGAGGGATGGATGAAAGAAATGAATGTGGCACTGGAAACCAGAAATACCTTATTCCAACTGCAATTGTTGCATCCAACTTTAATAAAGCATTTACATTTTGCAAATTGTCCTTCACAGTGCATCAGGTAGTTTCTCTTTTAATTAAATAGGGAACATGCAAAATTAAAACAAAGATACTATGAATCTAGCACTGATAAAACCACACACTGTTGAAGAAAAGCAAATCACTGGCTCCTCAGAGTTCCTCCTTGCAAATACCTGCTGAATTCAGATGTGATTTCGAGGCACAGAGAAATGATATCTCGGTTAGATACCAAGACAACTTAAATTGTACATTGACACTTTGGTATCAAGGAAATGAATTGGAAAAATTCCAACAATTATAACATATTCTGAAGCACACAGATCTATGTATAGACATACCTACACGTACACACATACATGCAAAGGCATGCATACACTTATATAGATAGATGTGTTCAGCTTGCTATAATTTCTCTAGCAATTCTAATGAATTAGGTAATGGGGGAAGTGTGACTATGGCACTGAGCTCCTGTTGACTCCAGAACCTGTTTTGCAAGAACATAATGCTGGGTTCTGTGCAAAAAAGCATCCCTGGCACTTACTGACTGATTGATAGCATCTTACCTTGCAGGACTCCTGCTGATCTCTTGATGGTGGGAATACGGAATACTGCCACCTTACATAGCACAAGCTGTCAGTCTGTGCAAAATGGGAACTTAAAGAAACTATTAGATGGGAGCAGTTGCCTTGCTAGATGTAGACAATCATCTGTTCTCAGAAAAGGAAAGCCTTCCTACTCTTGCTAAATTCTTTCAGATTCTATGAAGCAGACTGCATTTTCCTTTGTGAGGAAAAAGCTGGATGTATTCAGAAAATAAAATAAAGGAAAAATATAGAAGTTTCCATTGAGAATCCAAATGTTTGAAAATGCAGTGGAACAACATGTCACCCGGCTTCACCTCCTGTGCTGAATTATTTTTGATTTTCCTTGACTTCTCTATCTAATCCCAGTTCTCTTTCTATAAGTCATATAGAAGAATGCTTCTTCACTTTTCTTTCACTCTTTTTTTTTCTTAAATGTCCTCTAACCCTCTGTAGACTCTATCCAGCTACCAATGAGTTGTGCCCTTAGTACCTTTTCTTTGCTGATATTAGAAAAAAATTCCTTGAGCAATGAGCAGACATTCAAAGGCACCTACCTCTTCCCTGAAGCTTCTTAAAAGTAGAAGCATGTTCCACAAACTCTGAAGCAATCTTATGGCCCACAGGAAAAAAATAAAATTAAAAATCACAAGCTTTCACCACTCTTCACAGAAAGCTGGGGGGAGAGGGGAAAGGGGGCAACAATGAAATTGAAATAAAAGAAATAAACTTGCATTTATCCAGAACAAACTGTAAGAACTGAAAATAGAAAAGCAATGGTGCTCAGCCCATTTGATAGGTTGAAAGCGTTATGCCAACACATGTAAATAGGGTACTTTGATGAACAAACGATAGAGGATATTGAAAAGATTTTGCCAGGGGATTTTATCCAATGTAAAAACAATATTTCTTTCTAAATTAAAGAAAATTACTTCATCTGAGAAGCCTTAAATGATATGACACAATCCTTTAAGCTGGGAGTTTTTTTCCTCAGTTGAGAGTTTTTATCTTGGAAATAAACAAGAGTTTATTTGAAAGTAAAATAGTTTTCAGCAAGAGCAGTATTTTGTACATTTTTAACTGGTAAAAATGAATGTTGTAGTGCTGGGCAAAATACGTCAGTAATTCATGCCAACATGGCAAGCAGCCAGCCTGCTTTTCAATCCTGCTCCATTTAAGACATTTCTTATTTTAAGTTTTATGAATTAAGCATATCTGCAGAGACGTGTTAACTAATTTTGTTACTAAAAAGCTTAAGAATGTGGAACTAATATGAAATGAGTAAAACATTATCATTTATTCATAGTGCTTTCAACTGTATCTCATTCTCCATTGTTCATCTCTACAATGTCAATCTAGATTAAAAATATTTGAGATAAAGACAGTGAGTCTGATTCTTAAATCTGCTGCTGTGGTGCACAAAATACCCAGGGGATTTTTTTTTTTTTTTTTGGCGGCATAGCTCATTCACTCCAGCTTTTAAGGAAAATGATAGGGACAGATGATAGCTTCAACTCTATTGCACTTGCCTTTTCAGTCAATACTGCACTTGTCTTTGGGGATTTTTGCAAATGGATTTTCAGCAGATGCACTGAGTGTCCCTAGATTGAAGCGCCACCAAGACAGTTTTCCTTGCTCTCTCTCAGAAAACTCTAAGCCACACATAATCACCTGAGTCTCCTTTCAATTTCTCTTTCTGTGATATCTAGTATATAATGATCCCCACATATTGCCATGTAATTAAAAGGGTTGTCCTACCCAGACAGTGTTAGAGAAGCTTAGCTTTGCCTGGGAATATCAGAGAGCAAGTAAAGATATTAGGGCAAAAACTGAGTCACTCTTAGACACTACTGAGCCACTCAGGCATTTTTCAACAATCGTTGCTGTCCGTGCATCCAACATCAAAAGTAATCTAGTAAGAGTTTAGGACTGTCCATAACTTTGGAAATCCTTTGGCAGATGCTGTCAAAAGAAGGTGCAGTCATAGCCATCAGTCAACACTAAAAAAAGTTTTTGTTGCCAGGCCATGTCATGTCATAAGGTCCGGGTGCTACTTGCTGTACTTTACTAGTCATGAAAGGCATAGATGAAGTTATCTGGGTATAATACTCCAGGGAATCTCAAGTCTCTGGCTGTGCTATTGAGTGAAGGTGATATAAGGACAGCAATGCATTAGCGCTTTCATGCTCTTATAAAGCTTTGTGACCACTTATATATGATGTCAAGTTTGGTGAAGTTCTCTTTTGTGTGTATCAAGAGGCATTTGCACATTCTCTTCATTGAGCTGTGCCATCTAATATAACATGTTATTTAATTATTTAGTTGTATTTCAGCATATATTTACTTTTCATTGTACAAGATCACACTTTAATCAACTAATTTCCATGATTTTTTAATTTTTTATTTAATGCAAACTGTCTGAACACCAGGGCTTGTCATGTAGAACAACAAAAAAGCTTTCCTTTCTTCCTTTGACAGACTGTGCTTATTCAAATACTGTGTATCATTAAAAAGTCAGCAGCTTACTTTACTGGTTTAGCCTGTGTTTCAGAAGCATTTTTATCCAGCCATAACTAATGTATATTCTTACCTGCAATGCTGAGGGTTGAAGTGCTGTCAGCTTTTGTTGGGACTGCCCTCCTTTATCCATTAAATTACCTCAAGGGAAGCTAGCACTTCTGAGGCAACCTAAATTTCAAGCAAACCTCTGTCAGAAAACTTTTTTGGTAAAGGCAGTGTTGCCAAGCACTGGGCAGAAGACATACTGGGCTTGTCACGTTTTGTCCAGGTATAGAGCAAATGCTGTGCATCCTGACAACTGCAGGCAGTGTTGCCAACATTGCTTTACCTAGAATATAAAGAAAATATTTATTAATTTATTTCACTTTGGCTCCAGACACTGGATACTGAATAAACTGGCTGTGGTTTGCTTTTGGAAACTTTGTACCTGTAGTAGCCAGACATAATCCCCTTCTTCTAGTCTTCTTTCATCTTCCATCATTGCTGGTGGGCTAGGCAGAGCAACTAATTGTTGGAATCTTTAAAGTTTGTTCTTTTAGAAGATTTATTTTACCTGAAAATGCTTACTTTTGAAGATGTCATTTCACCTTGGTTTTACCGTAGGATTGATAAAACAGTAAAATCCCTTTGAAGTGAAAATAGGCAAAACTAAAGCTTCTTCTGTTTAACCCACTTTTTAGAAAACATTTCAAGAGACAAAATGGCTTAAAAGCAGACATTTTGTCAGGAGCCATGAGCTTCAGAAAAGCTGAACACCAGCTCTCTAGCACATTTCTAATTAAATATGCAATTAAAAAGCTTTCAGTGGCCCTTGAGGCTTCCCAGCCTAGTTAATAGAAAACTTCTCATCTTACTTTAACAAGCAAGATAAAACTTTTTCTTTTTTTTTTTTTTTTAAAATCAACTGTTAAATAAAATGGCTTCCTACTTTGCTTTCTCTCTGTGCTTCACGAATTTATTACATGATGAATTAAGAGGCTCTGAATTTTAAAATCATAAAAGTAAATATAATTAACATTAAATAGGTTTTTTGAAAGTTAAAGTACTATAGACTATATTTTAGATATTTTTGGGGTGCACAAAGTAATATTTAGGTTATGTGAAGGAGTTCTGCTTGCTTAGTAATTATTTAGTTGGTTATTTTACAATATTTAAATATTTGTATTTTCTATAAGGATTCAGAGTAGCTCTTTTCAGAGAAAACATTTTTATTTCAGTTGCACTATCAACATAGTTCCACTGAATGGGTATGGTGAGAAAGTAGAAGTTGGATCACATTTTCATAAATTATACAATGTTTTCCTTATAGTTCTTTGTCCTCCAAAAGTTGGGTTTTTTGTTTTTAGGTTTTCTACTTTATTTCAGGGAGTCTGCATGAAGTCTTGGGATTGAAGCATAGATGGAAGAAATGCATGATAAAGGCACGTGGACATCTATGATGAATGAGGGTAGTCAAGGGAGTACAAGGGAGGAACAGACACAGTCCTGATTTTCTGGTAGGTCAAAGTGGGACAATATACACAGTAACACTGCAAGGCAAAACCAACAGAAATGAGCCTGTGAAAAGCGTTCAGGCCCATACTGAAAGCATTTTGTGCTTCCAAAGATGTAGTTATAATTAATCCATGTAGCAAATTTTTGTATATAATATTGCTGCTTTTGAATTGTGATGATAGGAATATTTCTCACCCTTGCATTGATCAAAATAATCAAGGCATTGAAGTTTGCTGCCAAGCTTTACATTTCATGTGTTAATTTTTTCTCTTCACTGTTAATGCTTCTATTTCACATGCAATTATTCTTTGTTCTTAAAAATATTAGGCATCACCTCAGCCCACCCTGTGCTGGGGAGACATGCAGTGCTGAAACACGTTTGTAGCTTCTAATCCTTCACTTCATATGGAAATGAATCTTTAGGTCCTGCAATAAATGTTTTGTGCTATAGACAATTTTCTGTCAAAAACCTTTCTAGAATATTGCAGTCTTTCTTTTTGACTGAATAGAATTTTAATAAATAAAGAAAAAGAGCCTTACTGGCATATTTGTTTAGCACAGTAAATATCTGAAGGTGTTTTTCCCTTAAAAAAGGCAGTCACTTTTGGAATGCAGCTTGCCAAGTGTGTAGAAAACTTTCTACAGTGTTTCAGAACTTAACAGAATAGGTCACACAGGAAATACATCTTTTTTCATTTATATATTCTCTTATATTTATTTCTCAAAGCTTCTTTTTAGCATTTTATCTATGCTAGGAGCATTTTTTGACAAGTGATTCCTGTCTTACATATATGTACTTAATTCCAATATCTGAATATAATGTAGATATAGGTGATAAAGTAATAATTTATTAATACTAAACTGAAGCAACAGAAATATCTGTCTTAGAGAGAAGTGCACATTTTTATTTAGTGATGGCTCTGAAAACAGAACTGCAGAAACGGATTCATATAAATCCAATAGAACCACTTGGATTGCACTTGTTTCCTTTGTTGACTGATCTATTCTGCTTTTTTCCAGGGAGAATAAATAAGTCAGAGTTAAATGAAATTTTTCAGCTATGCAACCCCTGGAACTCCTTGACTAAAGAAGTAATTGGGACTGCATTTTTGTATTGAATATTCATGTTATTAAATTAAAAATCCATGTTTTAGCAGTATTTTCTAACATTCCCAGAAAACATTCTTGTAGTCTAATCATTTACTAAAACAGAAGTGTCAAGAGATTAACTCAGCTAAAACAATGTCGTTACAGAACTGAGCTTTTAAAATGTATGGGAGAAGGATATGAATAAGCACAATTTTACTGTGTATCTTCATCAAGACTTATTGCTGTGGAAATTGTATTTTGGATTTGGAAAGACACCTAAGGGTAAATTTAATTTTAAATAATTAATCGAACTACAGTCTGGGAACCTGTACCTCAGTGACTCACCCACAAGGCCCAATGTTTTATGATTGGAAGAAAATGAATACCTCTAGAGTAAATTTAAATTGATGTATGTTACTCTAACAAAAGATAAAAATATGTAGGGTATTTCAAATAAGAAGAGAATAAAGACACATTAATGAATGAGAAATAAATATAATGTGCTTAAGACAGTAAAAATTACAGAGGAGATTTCTGCAACAATAGGAAGAAGACTGTGTTAGTCAAAAGGAAATAATAAAAATAGAAAAAGGAGTAAAAGCAAATGCACAGTCAATATATCTAAAAATTTGACTTTAGCACTTATATTTGTATACCTTTGAGGATGGTGGTAATTTTCTTTTGTATGAATGATGGTGTAAAGAAATGCCAAAAAGTTGTTGTAGGTATAAGGAGATAATATCAGCCAAGTTGTACTTAAGTAAATGGCACAAAGAGAAAATATTGTTGAAGTAATCTACAGTTTAGCAGACCGGTATGAAGAAAAGTTATTAGCCTCACTTCTATTGAAAATGTGCCTCAATATCCAAAACATCTGAGTTACCAACAGTGCTCAAAACCTGTAGTATTTATGCCTTAAAAATATACTAGCTGCTATAGATTCAATATCATTCAGATTTTCTAAAGTAAATTAATTTGATACCAGAGAAAGGAATTTGATGCAATATGATAAAATAATGTCCAACAGAATCTTTACTGAGTTGAGCTGAGCTATATGGTAAGATAACCGGGAAGACCAAAGAATCATTAAGGGTCCACTCCAAAAGACATAAGCCCCACCACCATTCCTCAATGCTGATTATTTATTTATCAGGAGTCACAGGCTAATATTATTTAAAGAGGAGAAGTCTAGATGTGATAATGCTTTCTTGTATCTTCACAGGACAATTGGTTTGCCATTACTTTAGTCTTTGTCTTCAAAGTTCTTTGGATTAAAATGAAAACCATTGGACTAACTTGAAAAGGTACCAGGTTCTGAGCCCTGTATGAATCCCAAATCCATTAAAAAAAAGATTTTTTGTACTGAATCATACAATATGAGCATTATTTGCACTATGCAAATACATATTCATGTCAAACTTAACTTCTTCTTTAAAAAACCCCAAACCTGAAACAAAAAAAGCCATTTTTCTTGTCTAGCAAAGGAACAAAGTAGCTTTGTGTCTGTTCATATAAAAGGTCAAATAGCTTAAGCCATTTATTCATCATAATAACTACGTCCGTATTATGAATAAAAGCTTCAAATACCTTTTCGCGCATGTCTCAATTTTCGAGGGGATTCACAAAGATTTAGTAGCATGTCTCCCATTAGAATATATCCAATATCTAAATGAGCACACTCTGCCCTGAAAATTGAGATGTTAGGAGCCAATTCAGTGAACATATATTCAGGCACGTAACTTATATTTGCATTCTTATTATATTCAGTGGAACTACTGAATTCTGCATTTTCAGGATCAGGCTATTAAATATAGCACAGGAAAACAAATGGCCTGCAGTCCTAATTCTAAACAGAAGAACTTTTAAATACAATTCTATGAATAATTTTCTACAGTATTGTGGATTCATAGTTTCTGAACTGAGCATAGCAATTTTCAGTTGTCAGAAAATTAGTTAGATTAATTTTCCAGTGTTGATACCTGACTTTTTCCTCCTTGAAGCTTGTCTTGCGTAATCAACTGTTAATTGTTTGCTATAAAACATTTCTATAAAATTAAAATCAAGGACTTTCAGATATGTAACAAGGTTATTGAGCTGATCGTAGAACTATAGAATGGTTTGGGTTGGCAGGGACCTTAAAGATCATCAGTTCCAACCCCCTTGTCACTGGAAGGAACACCTTCCACTAGACCAGGTTGCTCAAATCTCCCAGTGATGAGGCATCTGCAGCTTCTCTGGGCAACCTGTTCCAGTGCTTCACCACCTTCATAGTGAAGAACTTCTTTCTAATATCTAATCTTAACCTACCCTCTCAGTTTGAAACCATTGCCTCATCCTATCGCTGCATAACCCTGTGAAAAGTCCTTATCCAGCTGTCTCACAGGCCCCCTTGAGGCACTGGAAGACTGCTAGAAGGTCTCACCACAGCCTACTTTTCTTCATTCTGAACAACCCCAACTGTGTCAGCTTGTCTGCATAGGAAAGGTGCCCCATCCCTCTGCTCATCTTCACGGGCCTCCTCTGGCCTCGCTCCAACAGGTCCATGTCCCTCTTATATTGCTGCCCCTCAGTACTCCAGGTGAGATCTCATGAGAGCAGAGTAGAAGGGGAGAACCACTCCCCTTGACCTGCTGGTCACACTTCCTTTGATGTTGCCCAGGAGACAATTGTCTTTCTGGGCTGCAAGTGCACATTGCTGACTCATGTCAAGTTTTTCATTCATCAACACCTCCAAGTCCTTCCCCCCAGGGCTGCTCTCAACCCAATCTCCTCCCAGACTGTACTTGTGCTTGGGACTGCCCCAACCCAGGCTAAGGATCTTGCACTTGGTCTTGTTGAACTCCATGATATTCACACAGGTTTGCCTTTCATGCCTGCTCAGGTCCCACTAGATGACATTCCTTCCCTCCAGTGTGTTGCTTGCACCACGCAGATGGTGTTGTTGGCAAACATGCTGAAGGTGCACTCAATCCCACTGTCCGTCTTGCCTACAAAGACATTAAACAGTGCTGGTTGTATCTGGTTTGCCATCCTTAATCCCTGAGAGTCAAATTTGTACAAAGATTCAATTACATCTGTATAGTCCTTTGACATAAACCATTGACAAAGTCTGGGGCTAAGATCGGATGCAGCTGTACCTAGGGTCCTCTCTGAGAAGGAGTTCAGAAAGAAAGGAGGTCCTTTCTGCATCTTGGGACTCAATAGGAGAGCTTCTCTAACAAATTTTATCTAAAGCTCTCACTCTGCCCGTGACGTGGTCCCAATAGCAAATTGATTATTGGTTCATTTTACTGTATACTCAAAGAAAAACAATATGATGCTTCAGGAGAATAGAAAATGTAACCTTTTTCAATTTCCAAATGTTTTTGGAACATTTTTGAAAATCCAAATGTGCATAAAATCTAAATGTAAAATCTACTTTACCTAATATCTTCACCTCTTGGGCATTGTTGCCATTTTCTGAAGAATTATCTTAAGAGAACTTCCCTTGAAGCTTTCCTTGGAAAGACTCCCTATGGTTTTCATGGAATTTGGATCATACCATAGGTGTTGCAGTGAGTTAAAAATCAAAGGCCATTGCAATTATGTATATGAAAAACAAAACACTAGGATAAGTCTTCCTAAAATGATTGGGATGACCCTAAGAGTGAAATGAAGAAAAATTTGAAGAATATCAATATTCCTTTTAATCTGATATTAGCTGACCATGTATTTGTAATAAAGAAACACATATTTGAATACAGATCAACCTCTTATTTAATCATTAGAACTATTTTAATTTTCCTGTGTGGGGGCAAGATTTAACTGTGGAATGTATCAGAGTCCACAGCTAAGAGGGAGGATATATGTAACAAAAGTTTTCATCACTTAATTAGTTCAATCCCATTGTTTTAAGGGACTCAACATTATCACACAACCATGCACCTAGGTCACTCTGAACATACTGTATCTTTGGCCAAGATACTGTGAGCAACACTCAAATGATGAAAGTATTTATATGTGTGCTGAAAATGTTACATTACTCACTTGTCACTGTATTTTGTAGAAGGGATCAAAATTTATAAATGTCAGTTTTAGTCATGCTTCATTTGCTGTGATATTGCAATGGGGGACTCTGTGACAAAGAAACTTCCTGTGAACATACAAAACAGTGTGTTCCCTAAAAAACCCAAGAATGTAGGCATTCAGAAATATCACATCTGAGCTGTAACACTCTGTAAGGATCTCTGCTGAACTCACACTGAAACTCTCTCTGTAATGAGTTGGAGTAAACAAGAACAAGTAGTATCAGGAGCCAATGTGACTGAAAAAATAGATATTCATGTATTTAGCGAAGATACCACAGGAGGTCTTTTATATTATTCTGAAAAAGTATTTTTTTCTACTTTTGTTCTGGTTTGTATGCAGCAAACACTCCAGCATGATTTCAGTTTCAATGCTTTTATTAACTGCATCAGTACTTTTTGTTAATCACAGTTTCTCATCCCATTTAACAGCACAGTCCATTAATAACCATGTCTGTCTGAGCTGGGGAGGTAGCATAGCTGAAATGTCTCTAGAATATAATAGCAAGCCAAACTGTATTTTGGTTTAGTTTGGCTACAGTAGGGCTTCCTGATTTAAATCCACCACTTGTGCTTTCCATAAAATTATAAAGCATTTTTTCTCAGTTCCAAACTATTTGAGATACAAAAATACAAGAATTTCAGAGAGAGCATAATGATGGAAAAGTCTAATAGTTCCTAGCCTTGTTGTTGCTCTGCTTAGGTGAGAGGGGAAATTTTCTGATTCTTTTTTTGTGCTATTATGTCTAAGTTTCTACTCTGATAAGGTCTTTTATGTATTATGCATAAAGCTGCATAATATAAACAAGATTGCCTTTTTTTTAAAGTGAAATCGCAAACTACGAGCTACAGAAACATACTTGCATTTGCATGCCTTTCCTTCTAACAGGATTTCTACTCTCAAGAGACCAACCACAAGAATATTATTGTACAAAGCCTGATCATCAGTCCATTACAAATGTAAGCATAACTCTGCTTATAAATACGGATTAAAAAAACTAGATAATTTCATCTTGTCTCTATTTTTATCTCTATAGTCAGAAGTGAGGTAAGGTATACTAAAAAAGAATAATTCCCTAAAGTCATTCTAACACATTTTTGAATCATAAATCTCTTACATAATGCCATTTTTTTATACTATCAAATCACTGTAAAGAAGTTCTAGACAATGGGAAGCTTAAAGAAAGTTACTATATTAATTTATAAAACAGTCTCTTTAATTGCATTAAATTATAATCTTGCTCAGAATCATACTCTTTGATTTATTTCATTTCCAATGTGAATGAAATAAACTGAATATTTTGATCTTAATTAATAGATTTATTATAGTTTAGATTAAAAATACTACATAGAATTGTAAGAATATCATATATTATCTAATTTATTAAATGCATTTCACTTTTGTTTGCATTCCAGTATAAAAGAGGAAAAGATAGCAGTGACAAGATATGTCAGGTTTCTATTTCTGCCATTGCAATAACTTTTCGTCATGCCTATTTCTCTTTAAGTGGAAATGATAGAATTAGCATACTGTAATTCTTACTTACTGTAATGCTTTCTCCAGCCTCAGTCATTATTTAATGTCTAATAAGTACACAGAAAGAGTAGCTTCTATCTGTCTTGGTTAATTTTAAAAGAGAAACCGACCTGATGCGACCATATTTCAAGTGATGGCATCTTAATTTCACTGAAAACTATATACCTCTTTTACTGGCACCTTTACACTGCAAGAATGACATAGAAAGCATCTTTCTATGTAGTCTTGTAAGATGAAAACAGAGGAGAATGAAAAGTTAGGGCTTCCCAAAATACACACATTTTGACAAGGTGCAGAAATTTCCACACTAAACTCAGTTCTTGCCTCAGTGAAGAATTTCATCTTCTAACATAACTGAAGTTAAAGAGGTTTATTTTATAGATGCAGATGAATTAGAATTTCTGTGGTTATATTTCTTTTAAGCACTTTTGAAATACTGCATGTTTTGGTTTTGTCTTTAGTGGAAAACTTTAGCAGAATACAGAGAAAGTGTGTATCTGTGGCTAGGCTGTTCCTGCCTATCTTAAGAAAACTAATAATATTCACTGAACGTTTTTTTTTCTACACAGATATAATCTGGTAATTTAAAAGAAGGAAACTCAATTGTACCTTGAACTGTGAAACTGCTCCTTTGCTAAAAAAATTATTCTGATTAGAATTGAAAAAGAAAAATACTACCTCTTAAACCTAGGCTGGGTGTCCAGTCTTCAAAATAAGCAGTGAAAGAGAAGCGTGTAAAATCATAAGGAAAAAGAAAGTTTTGAAAATGTGAATACAAATAATGTAGTTGAAATTTATCTAGAATTAACACCAAAATGGAGCAAAATAAGAATCAATTCTGAAACCATGCTAGCAATTAAGGAGGATTAATATAGACAGACATAATTATGAGTGAAAAAGACCTATGTAGGTGGTATAAAACAAAACAAAAATGAGAAAGGATCACAGAATGAAGTTGAGTGTTAAAGAAGCTGAGAAAACAAAGCTGGGAAGGTAGAAGGAAGGTCACATGACAGGCTATGATTAAGAAGAAAATTTTCAAGCATATGAGGAGCAAAGGATCAGCAAAGAATCATCATACTCCATGACAGATAGCAAAGGTAATTAATTGTCAAATGAGCAGATATCACTTGAAAAAAACCACATTTTCTTCAGTGTTTAAAAAGGGTGACAGAGGATATCTCCAAGAAATTGACATAAATTTCCCAGGGGAAGAAGAAGCAGAAATAATAAGGGTAATCACATCAGGAGAACTGAAGTAATTAGGGTGTCTAGCAGTTGTTCAGACTGTAAAGCAAGATGAAGTCCATTGAAGAATTCTTTAAAGAATGTAGTAAAAAAACCAGAAAGAGACCCTTTATTTTTTTCTGAATCCCTAAGAGTTCTGAAGCAAAGTCGATATAAGTAGCATGAGCATAACTGATATGACAACAGCAGAGAGAAATGCAGTTTTTATTGCTAATTGGTATTTTCAGTAGTACCTCACAAACTATTCATATTCAAAGTTGATTTTGCCTGCATAACTAAAAAGTTATGCAGTTCTAAGTTAAAGCAGAAGATAAAAAGTTGCTTAAATCTGAGATTTTGATGTAAGATCTTATAGAGAAATACTTTGAAACTGCAACTACTAATTCTTGTAAAACCCCAACTGACTAATATTAAGTCAGTTAAAGAGATTCTCATCATCTCTTTCTTTTTTGTGCATAGAATTTTGTAACTATTTTTATAATAAAACCCAGAAATCAGTTTATCAAATTTGAAATTTTAGAGTTCGAAGTATTAATTGCCTGTTTTTATGAAGGTCAGAGTTAATAAACACACGTCTATAACTTACACTGAATGCATTTTTCTCCCATTCATCAGAGGGATGTACAATCATATGAAGTGAGTACACTGAAGTGAGTAGGGTTTTATCAGTTAACTTCAGTTGCCTTTCACTCAGATCACATTACATAGCTATGTATTGAAATATGCAAGACGTGCTACAAAGTTTTTCAAAAGTTTTGGTTTCAAAAGAATGGCATTAAGAACCATCAAAAAAAGAAATCACAGAACACACATTTTCAGAGATATTTCTCTGGGATTTAGAGTTATGCCAGGCACAGACTTTTGAGTTACTTAGTATGTAGTATCCATCTTGTGATGTGCCAGCTTTTGACTTCTGACTATGTATCTGCAGATTTCAGAACACCGACCTCACCTACGTTATTATACAATTAACCCCAGCCTAAACCTCATGTCAAATGATGGTTTGAGAGAATTAAGGGGAAGAAACAACACTCTGACTCCTGACACCCTGCCCCTTAGCAGACATTGTCAGCACAGGCAGCTTGTTTGCACCCTGCCCCCTGCTATCCTGTGCTTTGACTGATGGCAGCATAGGCAGGATGTTACTCACATTATCCATGTAAGCTATTCCCTTATCAAACCACAGTGCCATCAGTGAAGCCAAGGGTTGGTGTTACTTTTATCTTCACAAGCCATTTGTGTCATTGGCTATTGCTGCCAGATATCCCAGATGCTTAGCATCCCTGGCAGTCCACGGGAGCCATGGCATCACTTGTGATCCTCTGTTTGCTCTTGGTGATTGAGTCAGACACTGAATGGGCACATTGTGCCTTGTCCTTACTGCTTCAATAAAGCTTTACTTTAAAATGTGAGACACAGTTACGATTTAGATCACAGGCAGCCTTATATAAATCAAATTTAAAAAATAATGACAAAAACAAATGAAAAAATATTGAGTATGGACTTGCTTGACATGCATGGAAGTCAATAGCTATTAAAATATTAAATTACAGAGTTCCTAAAAATAAGTATACTAAGTCATGTATGTTTTACAAATGTGTTTTTAATGTTTTATAAATTTTTAAGTGTATATATATATATAATGTCCAGTTTTTTTACAATCTCTGATTCTGTAGTTCCCTTACTACTCATTTCAAAAACAGTGCCTGTCACATATTAGCTTGCAATAATAGAGGCATGTGATATTCTGATTTTGTAGCAATATGCTTTTTCCGTTTTTATATAAGAACTATTGTTAAAATACCTTTTTTTTTCACAGCAGTGTCTGAATTTCTGCAAAAAGACTGAAAACAGGGACTAAGTCTTGATGGAGTTTTGGATTTAGATAGCTACACTCTGTATATATGATCAGGAACTCAAACCAGTAACATCTCTAGCAAGGGAAAATCACAAAATGCAGATGCTGTGGAAGTTGTCTCTGTTGTGAATTGTGATATGAAGAGACAACAAAGTAGAGAGTAAAGGATAGCACTACTATTGGAGGTGAAAAGTAATTCTGGAAAAACAAATTCCAAGTATTCATTCAATCACTCTCAGAAGTCAATGACATCAGAGAGTCCCTTGTAATGATAGAATGCACAACAGAAAAACAGTGGTTCAATGTAGAGAGAAGTTCTTGCTTTGAAGGAACCAGGCCTTATATTATTAAAAAACCCCAAACAACAAAACCCCAAAAATGACAACTAACCAAGCTAAACCCCCACAAACCAAACAAAACCCACTTACTCAGATGTTCTGTGAAATGAGAGCTGGATTAGTATGTTGGTGGCCAAGAAAACACTTTCTTCTGCATACATATGTGCATATGCCTGTTTCTTGAAACAACCTATAAATAAAAGTATCATGGGGTTTCTCAATGCATGAAGTCCTTAGTTAAATTTGCTTTATTTTATGCAATTCAAAAACAATTTTTTTCTAAAGTCTAATGGGAAATGTTTTGGCTTTTTTTTCATGGTACAAAAGCTGACCACATCCTGGCTTTGACAATGCGATAAACAGATTTTATGCACAAAATCCTCTTTGAAAAGTAGGGAGAATTTTCTCTGAGGCAGACATCTGTGTATTAACCTCGTTTGTCAAGCAGCACTTCACCTGAAACAGGATGCAACCAGCCTTTTAAAAACAGCTGTACACACTAATACAGTGTAATAAGTAGCAAGAAAGTATACTTTTTGCCTCTTGTTATTGTATTTTTTTTAATATCCTTGGTTTTAAAAGTCGCACTGTACAAATAATGTACAAACGATAATGCTATCATCTGGGTTTTGGTTTTGTTGGTTTTGTTTGTTTTATTTTTTCCCCCATATTCCATACACAATTTAGAGTACATAATGGGAAACAATTGGTATGAAACCAGAACTATTATTCTTGAGTTGTGTGCTCTTACACTCACATACCGAAACCTTGTATTCAGTCTGTGCTGACTTTTCAAAAAGCAACACCAATCATATTTCTGCTTTTGTGAAGCCTGAGTTTTATCAGTCTTTCTATCACAGATTTTATCTTCACTTATTGCGTCCAGATCAGAAGTTTGTGTTTCAAATGTAATAGAAAATATCACTATAGATCTTTTCTTTCCCTCTTTATTGGAGAAGATAAGTCGTGAATGTGCAGATGCAGAAGGTAGTACAGTTTCTTCTAAATATAAACCATATTTATATCACTGAGATTTCCATGCACGAATAAAATTTGCAGCATCTTGGCAAACAATATGAGAAAAACTGATCTTTATATACTTGGAAAATTTTCTTCAGGATAAAAATACTTGAGGACCGTCACTGAAGGACAATATGTTTGGACTAGATTGTATCACTTAGTCATCTTTAGCAGTGCTGTTACCTCCAAGTTGCCCTAACAATGTCAGTCATACTATTTGTGGACAAACATGCTGTTCTGTGAAGCAGGGGAATAGAATTCCTTTACTAATTATATATTTTTCAACTGCATTAAAAATATTGTTTGAAACACTTTTTTCCTTCAGAAATTGTAAATCCAATTAAGTATAAAAGCTCTTCAGTTATAACCAATGTGTTTTTTCTTTCTTAATAAATTTGAACCTGTATATTTAGGGAATGTCCTCTGCATGCAAGTCTGCTGAAAACAAAGGATGCTTCCTTGATATTTTCACGTATTTATTATACAATATATTGCTCATCAGCAAAAAATCTACAATAAACATATTCTCAGCAGAAATGAGGGAGTGCTAAATTTATGGTGACTCAAGGGATGCTACAATTTATTTTAAAAACATTAATTTGAAAATGGTGCAAATCCCTCTGGGTCCAATACAGAAATAAACACATCACTGTATATTCTTTAGGAAAAACATTTATTATCTAACTTTCACAGCTCTGCTTAAAAGCCAATCTGACACTTTTAATGAGTCCAAAGTTCTAGTGCAGAGGAAGGCAAAGATTAATAAACACATGCAGCATAGTATTACATATTGGCTTCATCCAGGCTGAGCAGAGAAAAGTATCTCTTTGTTCTGATTTACAACCTCAAGATCAGGCCCAGAGGTGGCAATAGAAAAATGTTTATAGTTTTGGTTTATTTTTAATAGCTTGCAGATGGCAGATGATAGTTCCCATTTATATAAGAGACCTGGCTCTAGTTTATATTTACATTTAGACAGCTTTAGTTAGTGATGATAGTTTTTACTGTTATCTGAACCATGCAAGGGAAAATAAGCATCACAAGACTATCTGTTTGCAGCTGGATTGATATATTCATAATTAATAAATCATTACTGAACTTTGTAAATCAACTTACTTTTCTGAACTACAAAATCACCTTTTTCTTTATTTAATGAACCTATCAACATTGCCCAACTGAAGAAAATTTAATGGATTTAGTAAATGCAGGCAAAGATATTGAAACTTAGAGATTAATTATATTTTACTTACAGGTAAATTCTGCTTAGCTCTTTATTAACACCTGGCTTAGAAAAGTCAAGCATGCTCCTTACTGTCTCTTCATGGAGTATCACTTTCCTGGTGCAAATTCTAACATATTTATGGCAATCTTGATATCACTAAAACCTTTCTTTCATAGTATTGAATAGATTCAACTGCTTTTCCTCTATGAAATAAGGAGGGAAACAACAGAGGGAAGACCTGGAATGTCTCTTCATATCCTATTTTATTGATATGAAATGAATAAGAGAGAGTTTCTCTCCTGACACTGTCCTGTCCTTCTTTCTGACTTCCCAGAGCAGGGTGGATTTATCTTCCAGCCTGAATCTGTGTTTTCAGCTTAATACATCAATGTCCCACCTAACTTTTTAGGTGGTAAAATACATCTGCCTTCATCTCTGAAGGCTAAGCTGATGCTCTAAATAGCACACTATCAAAAACCTGAATAGAGACACGGGTTCTTTGAACCTATTTACACCTCCAGTGTCACCAGGGCAAGGCAACATAAATGTAGTTGAGCAGGTGACAGCTGTGTACTGCAAGTACCCTTATACCCTTCTGTTTCAGGCTTCAGAGGAAAATGTTTGTGATCATCCACTTTTGCTGTGGAAATTCCCAGCCATACTAAATCTTTGGCTCCTCTATTGCAAGTTGTCAAGCAGCAAGAAAACACAAGTCCTCTAAATAATTTACAGCTATCGAGTAGCTGAAAATTAGCCTAAGCCACAGACACAGTGAGTTAGCACTTTAACTGACTGCTAAAAAAGTTGTCAATATTAAATCGTAGAACAGCCAATAATTATTCAGAAAACATATATTACAGTTAATTATCATGCAGTTGTACCCACAAAGCAAATCTACTGATATGGTTCATACAACCAGGTTAAAATTCAATCAGCAGCAGCATCCTGAAAGGAAATTGGCCTCCTGTCAGTTGAGATCAATGAGTTGCAGGAGAGAAAAAAACAGCGTAGAAAAGCTCATTATGCTCACCTTGCTGTGGGCTCTCTTCCTGTTTATCCTCCCATGTTTTGGTACCCCCCATTATGGCAAAGCAGGTCGCATTAGCTTCAGCTGGGCTGTGTGTGATGGCAGTGCTCTGGACTGCTGTCACTTTTGGGAGCTGAACCACCTGCCTTGAGGCTCCCTGTTGGCTTGCAGCTTCCTGCCCAGAAAGGCCCTGACAGGGTCAGATATATCCTCACAGGAGGCTGTGTTCTGTAAGCCTCCAGCAGAGGAACCTGGGGGTGCTCTCTGGTCTCTCAGCTGGTCAGCTGGGCTGTGTGTGATGGCAGTGCTCTGGACTGCTGTCACTTTTGGGAGCTGAACCACCTGCCTTGAGGCTCCCTGTTGGCTTGCAGCTTCCTGCCCAGAAAGGCCCTGACAGGGTCAGATATATCCTCACAGGAGGCTGTGTTCTGTAAGCCTCCAGCAGAGGAACCTGGGGGTGCTCTCTGGTCTCTCAGCTGGGACGTGCTGCTGTGTTCTGTAAGCCTCCAGCAGAGGAGCCTGGGGATGCTCTCTGGTCTCTCAGCTGCGATACATCGTGCTGAACTAATGCTTATGACCTGAGACACTGCCTGAGCCTTTCCTCACCTGACAGCATGTCTTTTGGTGTGCCTGTTGCCCCATGCCATTTACAGTTGGATGCTCTTGTGCGCTTCAATGTCAACTTTAATTGCTTGGTGTTATATCATCTTTCTTTTTTGACTACTGCCTTCTTGCCTGTACCTTGTATGTGTTAGTGGAGTCCTTTACTATTCCTAGACGAAGGCAGGAAAGACATCAAATATGAAGGAGACAGAGAAGGAGGGAAGGAGAGAAGATGACTCAGAACTTATGAAAGTTTTTGAAAAATTCTGCAGAAAGGATTTTGTGGTAAAACCTTTTACAAATATCTGATGTGATACTGAGATCACTGATGTTTCTCCCTTTGCTTTAATATAGTACAGGCACATTTTTCATAATGAAGTACATAAAATTTATTTTTGGAAATATGTCATCTTGACAACTGTAATGTTAAATCAGTGAGAGCCAGGAGGGCTCTGAAAATGTGCATTCAATTCCCCTTAAAGAGAAGGGTTTTTATTGAGAATGTTCCATTTCCCAGAAGAGTATATAGCTGCTAATTTATTCAATAAAAGATGATGTTGCTGTTCTCCCAGTTATGTTGTCTGTAAGGCTAACCGTATCTGAGAAAACCCATTTTTCACCCTAGCTGACATAAAAGGGAAAACCCTTAGCATTAGATTTCAGCAGTGGCTGAGATGTAGGCAAGGTCTGTTCATTGTTGACAAAACATCATATTTTGATGCAGGTACTCCAGGGTTGAATGGCAACTGAGTTTGAAAATATTAATTTTGGAATGAGAATATCTTCTGGTAGTGTACAAAACCCAGCAAGGGACAGGAACACATATTACCTCCAACAGCAAGAGTTACTGACATCATTTATCCTTCTGAGAATCAGGAATTAGTGCCTCAGGTGGACTGCCATTTTCAGTATTTTGTTGAATGTAACTACTACCTTTGCATGGCAGTTTGCTCCTTTATTTTGAAATACCAGCCTGGATTTAGGGCTTCCTTATGTGCCTTTGTGCTGCCTCTGTGGTGCAGGCCATGCTAGTGGACATTGACACTCCTGAACTGCAGTGCTCAGAGACACACCAGTATTTTTGTGAAGTGTGTTGTTCTCACTACATTAACTGGGACTTGAATTTAAAATACCATTGTCTGTCTGGCCCTTAAAACCTTTTAAGAATCTAGCCCTCCAGATACAGAGGTGAGCACTATAAGAAAAGTTAAAGTGGAAATGAGTAATTCCTTATTCCGTGCAGGTTTGTGTAGTATGTAGAGGCATATTGGGGGAGGAGGAGAAGGGAATGCTGAGCTACTGTTGCTTCCTTCTCTGAGCAGTGACCAAACTCCCGTGCACAGAATAAAGCAAACAGCCTGTAAGGAAAACAACAGTATTGTGATAATGTCATTATTGCTTCAAATACTTTGTCACAATAAATTAGAATTTAGCCTGAAACTAGAATTAAGCTGAATGAAATAATTTTGTGAACTGTGCTCTTCTTGATGATTTGATTTAGTTTATTTTGTCATAACTCACATATTTATATAAATGTTTGCACCAAATAATCATTTTCTACAGTAACAGCAGCATATACTGAATAAGGAGCTTCATAGTTCACTATAGACATAGTAGGACCATGTAAAGTACTATCATAGAATCATAAAATCATAGAATCAATGGTTGGAACGGACCTTACAGGGCATCTAGTCCCAAGCCCCTTGCCATGGGCAGGGGCACCTCCTCACTAGATCAGGTTGCTCAAGGCTTCATCCAGCCTGGCCTTGAACACCACTAGGGTTGGGGCAGACACCATGATACTTTATGTGATTTTATTTATGTTTCATTAACTTCTGCCCTTCTACTTGTCTTGGAAATTACAAAAAAATACTATAACAGTCATTTCTTCGGAGCTGCAGGGGTGTGTCTAGTGCATGCCCTCATTTTCAGAGCCTTTCAGTATTACTATGGCACAAATGAGTGATGTAAGTACACAAAGAATGGAAATAAGAAAGCTAGTAAAAAAGTGTTAATTTCTGTAGAGTTTGAACCAGTAGGAGTCTCTCTTGTTCTGTTCTTCACACAAGCACACACAATGCTTCAGAGGGAAGGATTTCCCAGCTAATAAAGGGCAGTAAATTTTCATACACTTTTTACTGCGGAACTAATTACAACCATTGTAATACTGCTTACATGTATATGTTTTCCTATTCAGCACAAAAACTCAGAGCTGCAACATAATGAATATGTTTTTGTTTTTCCTTTTGAATCTCAGCATATTAGGTAAGTCATCTTGATACAGGCTACATTAGTCATAATCATACCTGCTGTTACAGGGAGAGTGCATGGAATAACTGTAGCACTGACAAATTTTCTTTAGGCTTTTTGTTTGATCAAAGGTGCATAATGTATGTAAGAGAAGATAGGCTAGTAGTCTGTCAATAATAAACTGATAATAGCAAACTTTCAAAATATTATATCTGCATAAGTAATGACTTAGGCTGTTTACATACAGTTAATCTGAAAAAGAAAGAAAATAATAAAAAGCACATGTTAAGAAAGCGGCTTTTCTTCTTTCAGAAAGAAAACGTAGGGCAAAAGAAAATATAATGCTTAGTAACTTAAGTGCAGTATGTGTAATATTTTATGGAAATCATGCATAGGTTGAAAAGAAATTAAAAAATTGATGCAAAGATTTTTTTTGAGATGGGAAATCATGCATAGGTTGAAAAGAAATAAAAAATTGATGCGAAGATTTTTTTTGAGATTTTTTAGGTACTTATGAGCTTGGGCACTTTTTCGGAAGGGTTATTAATTTATGTCAACTTCTCTGAATATTTGCAAATGTGAAAGTGAATTCTTAGGCAGTTATTTACAGAGACAAGTTACTGCGGGTTTTTTAAGATTCTGTTGTTGTCCCCCAAGAAGTTCTGTGAGAAATCTAGACCTTTGGGAGGAAAAAGGGCATAACCATGTAAGATGAAAACTTAATATTCAGAAAGCATATCAAGCATGTTTAAGGCAGAACATGCACTATAAGGACAATGAGATTGGTTTTCCTGAATGTGTGTACCCAGTAACCATTCTCCAAACAGAATATGATTCCCCAGTTGAGTAATGACAAAAGAGAGGGCCCACACAGTTTTAAGAAACAAGTTTTTGAATGAGGTAAGGGATGGGAGATTGAGAGAAATGCAGAGTTATGAGTATGATGGCATAGGAGATGGCATTACTGCTGCAGCTATGGCAGTTCTGCACAGTAAGAGATTGTTGAGGGGAAGAAATGGGACCATCATTGAGTAGAGAGAAGTGGCTTATGCTTGCCATGGTTTAAAGCCCAACTCTCCAGAAGCCTCCAGTCTGTACGAATCATACATCTGATACAAAGAAGCCTTTACTTAAAATATTATACTAGGGTCTGAAACACACAGAAGCCAGACTGCAAGTCAGAGAGGGGCTTTTTACAAGGGCATGTAGGGGCAGGACAAGGGTTAACGGTCTTAAACTGAGAGTAGGTTTAGATTAGGAAGAAATTCTTTACTTTGAGGATGGTGAGACATGGGTACAGGTTGCCTAGATAAGCTGTGGATGCTCCATCTCTGAAGTGCTCAAGGCCAGGTTGGATGGGGCTTTCAGCAACCTGGTCTAGTGGAAATTGTACCTACCTGTGGCAGGGGAGTTGAATCTAGATGATCTTTATGGTACTTTCCTATCCAAGCCATTCTATGATTCAATGATTTTCCTTCTCCTAACAACTGAATACCTGAGGTGGCTGATCTGGGTGATCCAAATATCATGGGCACCACTTCCTTGTTGTCCCTGGCCATCTTCAACATGTGAGGTTCATAGTCAACACCCAGTCTTTTCCTCACAGGAGGCTTTCCCTCAACCTGACACCCCTTTCCTTGTACCTCTTCAGAGTTGTACTAGAAGTCACAGCCACAAAAATTCTCAAAACGGTGTCAGAGAAGTCAGAAAAAATTTCAACGCAGTGTCATGTGCACAGACAGAAAGATCCAGAGTATGTGTGGAGACCTGACTAACAAAGTTCACTGAATCCTTTTATGCCAGCCTTGACTTGTTGAATGGTTAACACCAGAAGAGAAAATAGTCACAACACCTGGGAAATGTCATGCAGTTAGTGAAAGAGCAGGTGTTCATTTTAATGTTGTAATGAGGATGAAAGTCAAGAGCAGCAAAGTTCACACATTCCCATTTTCTGAATATTCACCTCTGCTTTGAATTTCACCCCAAAATTTTCAGTCTTAAGACTATTTTTTTCTTTTATTTTAGATGGAGAGAAACATTGTATATGATCACATTACGAAAGCTACTATTCATTTGAATGCTTAAATGAGCCAGAGAAATATCTCATGGAAAATTTCTCTGCTTAATTTTATTCAGCTACTTACATTTTGCACAAGCTATGAGGACATCAGATAAGACCAGAAGTAACTTCCCAGATGCATTTCTTTGCAATGTTTGATGTACCCTTCCAAAGGACACTGCTTTTCATTAACCTTTCTGCCTATGAGCATGTCTTATTCAGTGGAGACTAAACCTACTTGTGTTGAAATCACTTCTTTTGCAAGAAAGAAGTGAGGAAAAGATACCGAAGAATGTCAGGGAGTGGTAGAAGGTATTTTGTTGTATATAAAGCATAGGATTGATTTTGGTTTGGTTTGATTTTTAAAAATCTATGAAGAAGAAGCTGTCTTACAAAAGTACTGCACACTCATCTGAATATTTGGGCTTTACTCAAACCAGGCCCAACCTCAAGTTTCTAAGTGCCTGCACAGTATTAACTTAAAGCTTCCAGAACAACAGTACATCTTGTATATGATATGCATTAGAGACTGATTTAGAATACATACTTGTAGGCTTGTTCTGAAGAGAGCTATCATGATCTCTGATGGACTGTCTTAATAAACTCACTAAGCATACATACACTTTAATGCACCATAACAGTATAAAAATGAACAAAAGGCAGTATGAACTCAATTTGATCCCAGTGGTAGTAAGCATTGTATATCTAGCATGAGGTACAATTTTTTCTGCCTTCATGCAGTTTGCAGGATGCACAAGAACTGAAATGTCTGTCTTATTTGCCTTTGCCCTTTGGGTAATCACTATCATTTTAGTGAGCTTCTGACTGTACTCCAGGATATGGGTAATGAAAGCCAATATCAGATGCATACAGTATAAGACAACCTTATTGCAGTGCTGCCATCACACATCATTACTATCAATTTGACCTTGTCAGCACACTGTGCAATATGTTCTTTGCTTTAGGTTTTATTACTGCTATTCTTACTGTCTGCAGGACTTACGTGATCTAATTGATCTCAACAGCACACTCACCCATAACGAGAATAAGTGTTCTGTCTTCAGGCATATTATTGTAGTCATTTCTTGCATTTATCCATAGCTCATATCTGAGCAGACCTGTTATGTGCATTATTATGCAGTGCAATGTATTTTGCCTTTTAGATAAGATCTTGCACTGCCTGTCATTCACTCTCCTTTAACATGAGTAAAGAGCTTATTAGGGATGCATACTTCATCCTCAGAGATTAGCTGCTGTCAACGCATTTATGACACCATTTATTCTAAAAATGTTGCAGGGAAAATGCCATTCAACAAACATATAGTTTTTGCATGCTTATCTTCAATATATTGAAATGGTATTCAGGTCACTGAGTCAAAGTGAAGGGCTCCTGAGACCAGACATGCATAATGCTTTCCAGTGTAATGAAGAATTAAATGCATTATAGAAGGAAGAGTTATAGAATTGCAATAAATAGATTATCAAAATTATTTCATATTTTAAAATTGCAAGGCAGAACTAAACTAGCTGCTACAGCATTTGGAAACTTTTCAAGAGCCAGAGAAGGAAGACATTTTGTTAGAAACAAAAATCAGTATTTGTTAATCACTCGTTAGAATGGTGAGAGGGAAGAATGGAGAAAGCTGATGAAGGAGAGAGACTGAGATAGCTAAAGGGCAGACAGTTTTAAGAATGAAATCAGTAAATAATGAAGACGCATAGGAGGAGTTAGGACAAGAGATAGAGAAAGTTATGATAGCTTTGGCATAAAAAGTGAATTCCAGCTCATTTACTTTAACCTTGTAAAAGCTGGGAATTGCTTTTAATATAATCATCTACATTTCCTGGATAGTCTGTGGAGCAGATTATTCCAAAGGATGATTCTTGTCTTCCCTCAGATATACATATTGTTAGTCTGAATTCTAGATTATTTGTTCTCTTTCATTTTACAATGATTATTGTGAGAGTTTAAACTGACTGTCAAAATTTTACATGGCTTCAATTAAGTGCATTTCCCAACAGCATCAAGATGGTTTTACACTTACAGCAGTACAGCCTGGCAGGTGGGAGCACCTGGCCTGATGCAACAAAACATGACACACAAGTAAGGCTGAACAAAGTGAAAACTAGCATGAAGCTGGCAAAAAATGATGGAAGAATGATTCCTCAGCATCATTTGCAGAAGAACTGATTAAAAAAATTCAAGCAGCAGCAGCAATAAACCCAACCAGTCTACAGTGGATTCATTACAGAATTACATCTAGATGTTAATTTTGGTAATCTGTAAACAGGCTTATACTGCACAAAGGAAGATATAAGAATGCATTTATTTAATCTTATTTTTTTTCAGAGGAAATATCATGTTTTCTCATGAAACCACTTCATTCCTTTGAGATCATGTGCCCTACACTCAGACCTTCAGTGGAACAATTTTGTAGATACGTGTAACACTGCTTTTCCCTTCACTTCTAGAGGCAGCAAGTTAGCTGGTGGCAGCACCAAGAAAGAGCAGTAGTTATGCTAGAGTCATAACATAGTTTGGCATAGGAGGAAGAGAGGAGAATTTCTGAAATCTGAGGCATTACTTATTTCTAAATATACTTTTTAAAAACTAAATCAACATTATTTTCACAGACATTGAAATTGCTAACAAATCAATTGTTTCTAGCCTTAGGTTGTGATACCTCATAAACATAACATTACCTATAAGAAGATCATTCCATTAATATAAATCTAGTGGATAATAAATGAAAAAAGCATAAAAGGATCAAACCCATAAACACAGGGGAACAAAGAAAACAACACAACTTCATATAGCAAAGCATTTTACAGATGCTTTCAGGAAGCTTCCATGTTGACTATTTTTTCAAGTGTGCCTCTAGCTTTAAGAGTTTCATTATCCCCATCATTATAATACACACTAAATTTTATGTTGATTTTTTAGAAAAACTATGGAACCAAACTTTTATCCTACTTTTACTGATGCATTTAAACTACTGGGGTAGGTCTAAGTGTGCAAACCATTAATTTCTCCTTTTGGATATTTTCATATCGTGAGGATGATGTGGACATTTATCCAGGGGACATGACTAAAACTAAACTGGAGGAGGTAAAAGCCATATTGCATATAAAACATGGCATATACTTTCAATGTAGGCACTTTACCTTTGCCTCTCCTATGGTACACAATTACTTTCTATTGTGGACATAACATTTTGATGCACTGTTTACCATTTACTTCTCATGTAAAAGGGACAAAGCAGCCAGAAGCAGAAACAATTAAATGTAATTGATCATCAGATTGCAAAAGTTACATTGACTGCAAATACTTAACATGCATAATTTGTAAAGAATTCCAGAGATTAATTTACTTTACCCATACTATGTGTTCTAACCCACACTAGAATAATTTTGAAAAATAGTTCTCTAACACATGTGGAAAAACCAGAATAATTCTGAAGCATTTTATTAAAGGGGGGGAAAGGGAGGGGAGTGGAAGTAAAAAATATGAATGCTTGCTTTCATTATAATGGATAATTTGAGTAGAACTCAGTTGTTTATCTACAATGTTCTACTGATGACCTATGGGATGAAGTTCCATGTTCTTTTTCCCTTAAATTGCAAGGGAAGGAGTGTAGCTGATACCACCAGTTTGCACCAAATTATCATGAACAGTCAACCAATAGAATGTGACTTCCCTATAGGTAATGATTTGGATTTATGGATTTTATGTGTTGAAAGAACTAAACAGAAAATTAGTGTCAATAGAATTCCATTCCATTGTATTTAATTTGTACTTCCACTTCTCCTTCCACATTCCTTTTTAATATCTCTCTGTGTGCAAACAGCCACATCTCTTTCATTCAGAGCTTGCCTTTGCTTATCCAAAGTCTTCAGTACAGACATTAATCTCCTTGCCTTTTGATGCTGAAGCATCCCTGATGTTATCAACTTTTTGTTTAGGAGGAACAGGAGGCAAGTCACAATAGCATAGATTAAGATGATTTATTTTAGCAAGCCAGAAAGATTGGAGGTTTTGTGTCAAGAAAAAACCTCAAGGCACAAAAGGACTGTGCACATCGGGTTGGTATGTTTGTTTGTTCCTTACAATTTGTACTTAGGTCTAGACAAAATCCTAGAAATAATCTTTGCAAAGAGGAAGCAGATATAAATAGTGTTTGCTAAAGCTAGAAGCCCAGAAGTTGGAGGTTTCCATGGACCCTGTTTAGAGAGATATTGGCTGAAACTCCTTTGCCAGAAAAGCTTTATGCAGCTTGGATAGCTAAAATGAAGAAGTTGTCCTGTTGTTTTGAGAAGCCTGTAAGTTCCACAGTAGGCAGGGATATAGTGCATTACAACTATGTGTGGCCAAAATAGAGGCCTGTGACAAGTTAAAAATTATAAATATGTTGATCACCTTGTAATTAATTCTAACTTGAATGTAAGCACACTGAAACAATGCAAGTGAGAACAGTATCTAAGAATTTGCAACACTGTAAGGGCATAACCAGACAAAATACTTGAGCAATTTAGGTAAGTATGGGGAAAATGTGGCCACTAAAGGGGAAAAGAGAAGTTGTATGTAAGAGGCATCCAAGAAAGGAAAAAGTTGCAGAGGACAGTATAAGCAGAAGGGGCTGCAAACCCACAGGGCTTCCTATCAAATACACCAGGATAATTGGAAAGACATCCTTCACTCCCAAAGCAGTATCAGGAGCAGATGTTTCCTCCCCACCAAGGATAGTCACAAATAGCATGAAAACAGCAGGCACAAGTGAATAATATTATTGAAGAAACAAGATAAGACACTGTGCTTGTGACTCATCCTGTCAGAGCTCTCAAGAATGATCACCTTGTTCTCACCAAGGACCACCACAGACCATAACGATCGGTAGCATCAGTACACAACCTCAGTGATGTGCAGTTGCACACACAGAACTAATTCAGAACTTAGGTGTTGAAGGCACATTTTACACTTTGTGTTGAGATTTTGTTGAAGTCAATTTGATAAATTTTATATAAAAATATATTTTTAGTGTGCAATAACTAAGCATTGCACAAAGTGTGATGTTAATGAATGAATTTAGTAGACTTTTTTTAAGTTTAAAGGTTATCTTACTGTTTTCTTATCACAGCAATAAGGTTTTTCCTATCCTTTCCTTTGTGTGTATATATACACATATTTTCAGTTGTAAAATAATACAGAATTATTTTTGTTTTATCAATTTTTTACTCAGATGTAATGAGAGACAGAGAGACTTTTCATCACACTGAATCTGAATTTTAAATATCTCTTAATTTACAGGTAAGTGTTCACCTGTTACGCCAGGTCATAGCACCTAAAATCTTTGCCCCTGCTATTCCTCTGCATGCATTTCCACTCTGTTCCCTCTGGATATGATATAGATTTGTTGTCTCTGGCCAATTGACTAAATAGAGAGTTTAGCTCTTAAGTTTTCTGGGTCTTTTGGCTTGAGCAAGCATAGTGAGTCATTTCTCTCTTATAATTTAAAGGTACATAGATGAAAATTTTCTCCATCATGACCCTGAAAAAAACCCTAAAGAAACAACTCAAGGACTTGCTCAAATTTTTATGACATATGAATGAAAACATCTTAGATATTCTGGTTCTTAATACTTTCTTGTTTGAAAAATGAGTTTTAATGTTACCAGTCAGAGAGTGCTTCAAAAGATATTACTTTTAGTTCAAAATATTAGGTATAGTTTGTTGATTAATGAGATGATTCCTCCATTCCTAATTTCCTGCCCACACATTCAGTATTTTTCTGAAGTCTCACTGTCTGTTTCTTCCTTTCAAGAAATCAAAACAAAAACAAAAACCTAAACCAAAAAATGAATTAGCTATTCTTAAACAGAGAAGTCTCATCCACTCCAAACTGCACACTGGAAACAATTATAGCCAATATCTAAGTCTGAATTACTTCTCTTATGGCATAAAAAAGGAATCTCACACAACCTATGTGTAATTAATTTTATCTAGCAGTGAAACCTCTTGACCAAGATACACACACAAATTTTTATGCATTGTCTAGTAATTTTATTCATGTTCTGACCTGTAGTCAACTGTTTAGACGGTGAAGTCATTAACAGCTTTACATTTTGGATTCTTCTCTTGTTCCTTATTTTTTCATCCACCTGTCTATCTCCCATAACTCAGCAATTTGTGACTTTGTTAATTATCACAGTTCTGAAACACAAAGCCAGAAATAAAGCTGCTTTAGAGATGTCTCTCAGTTAATTTTTTACTAAGAAGGCTGTGGCAAGCTTTCTGCTTAAGAAATTTCAGAGAAAAAATAGCAAGGAAAATCAACAATTTATTAAATTGTACCATGATCTCCTATTGCAAATACACAGTGGAGAAGTGATGAGGTCAAAAAGCAGAACCAAATTAAACAATTAAAGGTATATAGGGTAAATTAACGAAGAACTTCAGTTCAGCTGACATTAATTCTACCTAAATTCCTGTGCTTAACATTCTAATTTCTATTATCTTGGTGCTAGTATTCCAAGGGTATTAAACACATGGGTGTACAGAAAGCTCTTTTCAGACATGTATCAGATCAACAACTAGGTCTTCATTAATCATAATTCACTCAAATTATGCTATTATAAAGTTACATGTATGATTATTTTATACATTTCATGTTTCTAATAAAACATATTAAATAATAAAAATTAGAACTAAAGAAAACAACAATTAAGAAACTATTTCCTAACGACAGACTTAATAATTCATGGAAAAAATAGAAATATAGCAATCATACAGTTTTTTCCTTCTCAAACAGGCTTTTAAAAAGCATACTGCCAGTTATGCTATCACATTTTTTCACCAGTTTTACTCTTAAAAATTACATATGGAAACCTAAGCAGCAAATAATGTGTATCAGCTTCATCATCTACACAGAGTTTATCAGAAATTTATCTAAAACTTAAAAAAGAAAAAAACCAAATTATTGAAAATCACAAACACAAAGCTAAATTACTTGAGAAGTAACTCAGTTCTTTTAGATATCTTGTCACACATTTTCTCTTGAGCCACAAATATCAGATTCTCTTCTTAGCAAGTGGAGCAAAAGCATACCTCTAGAAAGGGTTCTTCTATTTACATCCCAAAATAAATGTCTAGGATTGCACCTCTGCACAGGAGCCTTTTTCTTCTCAGAAGTTTAAATAGAAAACCTAGAGTGGTTTGCACAGTTCAGTGCATTTCTCCAAGCTCTCTAGGTTTTAGATGCCTAAAGTCAAATGAGAAGAATCATCTCATAAGTGCCTCTGATTTTCAAAGTGCTTCAGTTGCAGCAGAAAATCTGGGGGAGTTTGATCAACTGATTGCTACATAAGTATGAAGATGGTGAAAGACTGCATAGAAAAATGTGAAAAAGAACATGACTGAGATGTAATATTTGGTTTCACTGCATTGCTCTCTACCAAATCAGAGTTCATACTTTTTTTGCCTTTATTCCTGAAAGTGATAACTTACAAGTAAGAAGATAGGGTAAAGAACTTGTTTGAAACAAAGTATTTTAAAGAACAAAAGCAATACTGTCATTCCTGTAGAAGACTAAAAGAAATGAAAACTATTTTCTAGAAACTAACAAATGCATCTGTAACAGGAAGTTAACAAATGACGGGGACTAGTGGTAAATTACTGCAGAAATTGAGGAGAACATGGGACAACCTGGGCAGAAAGTTCATACTGCAAATTCTTCTTTATAAAGACTTGAGAACTTGGTGCCAGTGGGGTAAAAAACCTGAAAGCCTAATGAAGCAATATGATGGAAAAAGGCAGAGTTATTAGGGCATTGGAATTGCCAGTTGCCTGCTTTCTCATCTTCTGAGACATAAACAAGAATTCTCTAAGCAGAATTCACACCTTATACCTCTGGTATTATTCAATCCATATGGAAAATAATGATATTTTAGAGTGCACTATCAAATGCACCACAGAAAGAAAGGTAATGGCAAAGTTTTTATATTAAGTGTAAGTGGTAGTTACTTTAGACCTCTTTTAAAATATAGATGCCAATTAAAGTTATGCCTAAAATTTTATTTTTTTTAAAGAGAATACATTTTAATGTCCTGATGTCTAACCACCTGATTTGTATATATCAAAATCCTGAACTTACACTTAGTGTGCATTTTGGGTTTGGTTTCTTTTTTTTTTTTTAAGATTTTTAAATATATAGTGATATGAAATTCTTACTATGCTTAAAATTTGCATCTATTTAAATTATATTTTTTATCAAATATAAATCTTATATCCTGTATTTTGATAGAGAGTTAGAAGTTACATTAGTACATGAATTTGGATTATTTATGTTATGGAGTCTCAGTCACCCTTAAAGCATATGTGATCATTTCTTTATTTTAAGAAGTTGTTTCCATTTTCAGATGCAACCTCAAGAGATAAATAATAATAATGACAGGTCCTGCTAACAAGAGTCTCAGGTCAATTTTTCTCCTCAGCATCAATACTTAGTTGAGCAAACTGATATACTGCTTGTTCTACAATATGGATTTAGGTGTTTAGATCTTACTCTGAAATTTCTCAGGAAATTTTCTTTGGGAGAATTTTAAAGTATTTAGATTTTGACTATGTTGAAATTCTTGTAAGTTGAATCAACTGATAGAATGGATTCAACATAATGCAGATACTAAAGCTTTTTCTCTCTCATAGTGCTGATGAAATGCTTAATATCACTACTATGAGGTGCACACTAATGGAATAGAAGCTAGAGTAATGAATGATATATAGTAGTGATACCAAGCATGGAATTGATTTCATAGATGCTTACTCCCAACACCCAACCCCTAAAAAGCAAATGCTTATAAAACATGTATTTTCTTCATTTCATCAGCAATCAACCCAAAATGCCTCATATTTCTTACAAGAAAAAGTTATTTTCAAATAGTATACAGTGGGGCTTTACACAGTACGAAAGTGTATTATACCCTCAGGCTGAGCATTGTAAGAATGATCCTAAGTAGTTTAAACCAGAAGATGATGAATAATAATATTGAAGTGTATGGGAATCCAAAAGTGAACTGGTCTATGAAGGGATATTTGCGTATTTTGTTCTGACTTGGAGAAGAAAATACAGTTTGTGAATTGCTAAGTCAGATTTTTAAAGCTATTGATTTAGCATGATTGACCACAGAATATCTCTAATTTTATCTCTAATTTTAAGGCAGAGCAGGAATAGTAAAGTCACAGCAATAGCTTGATAAAGGGATCTTGAGTTTATTTAAATAAATCAGAATCTGCACTGCACTTTATCACACTACTATACAGAGATCACAACATGTCATTAGACTATGGAAAAGAGAAAATTCTATACCTGAACCAAAGAGACTCAGAGATAAAGAAGGCTAAGAAATATAAGACTGTGATTTCCTCAAGTCAACATAAGGCTTTCCTATGGCAATCACATTATAGACTGGAGATATTTGGTGCTCCTTATATTACGATCATGAAGGCAGTATCAATATTCAGTGCCTCTTAGAGAAGAAATATATCCATATAGATATTTAAACATAGATGATCTAATCACAGTGTGTGATTGACTGTGAAATTAAATTGTGAAATTAAGAAGGATTTTGGTACATATTAATGGATAAATATAAGGAGCAAGACTCCCTAAGTAGATACATAATGCATCTAGTTGTTATTGTAGATGAAAATCCAAAATGCTGATTTTCAAAATCTCACCCAACTGTTGCTTGACATTCAAGGTGATGGGGAGTTTCTTAAGTCTCTGTCTGGTGAACAGCCTAAATTTCCACTATGGGGGCTGATATAGTAAGTGATTTTAGATCAAATATGTTTTTAATACATTATATAATATGCAAAACATATTATACAAGCAAGAAGGAGGTGTTGGTACCCTGTAGGCTGGGTTAAGCATTCGCCTGGTATATGGATAATGTGGATCATTTGGTCGATTAAGTAAGTAAATATTTTAATAAAATCTGAAGTTTTAATTGAGTCTTTCCTGGTACCTTTAAGAATACCCATTTCTAAAAGTTATCTGGCTTTAAATGTTTTATTTTTCTAATTGGAAAAGTGTCAATGTACTTTTGTATGCTTTACTTTCTGTCATTATATAGAAGCAACCTCAGTATTTATTGTCAAATATTCCTGGGAATCCTAATCCAAACATGCACAAAACTCCCCCTCAAATCCCCCCAAAAAACTCCAACAGATGGCCGAAATACTAACTTCATTTCAAATAAAATCAAATATATATATTTGCCTTAAGAAAAGATTCAGAATTGTGACATATCTTGACACAAAATTGCGTATTTTGGTCTTATCCTCCTTGATGAGATTTTATATATTGGTTGACTGACAGATCTTAAACTAATGCACATTAGCAGCAAGTATTTAGATGTCACTGGACCATGCTGCCATTGCCACCTGAGGACCTAATTACACAGCCTTGGGGACTGCATTACAAAATGAGTCATAGAGTCATGTCAGGAAAAATAATATAACTAGTATTTAAACATATTACAATGATAACTAACAACTGATGCTTAAACTGTGTTTAAAGTTTTCAGTGTGGTTGTTGAGTATAATCTCCATTTCATTGTTCTGATCAGTTTCAAGCACAATTGTGACACACATCTGCCTTTGGCTCTTTTAAACTCTGAAATTGTTCAAGCACTGACATATATCAAAAAAGAGTCAAGCAAAGTTGAACTTCTGCCCTATTGTCTATTTAGAAATTTTTACCCTTTTCAGAATAGTAGGAATTTATTTGGGAAAAGACCTTCTAAAACTTTTGAAATGTCTCACCAAAAAGTGAAGTTGATATATTTCAAGTTTAAAAATGGAATAACTGTGTAGAAAAAACAATAAGCTTGACAGAGAAATAAACTATATCATCAAGACACACATACAGATTAGAAAATGCCTGTAAGTGAACTCTTTACTTCTATGTCTCAATCATACAGCTCATGATAGCTGATCATGTGATAACACATCCTATGGTATTTGTTACAGTGACATTGCTAATTCATAGATTTTTTTTCTTGTTTTAAATAGCCTCAGCCTTGTTACAAATGCTTCCCAAGCCAATAAAGAATTTCTAGATTCAGTGTTTCAACTATCATTAAACAAGGTATTGTCTTTTTTCCATAGAAATGTAGGCTATTCTGAAAAATCAGCATCTGAGGAAGGCAACAAAAACATACACCTGGTACAAATATGTAATTTGCTTCTATTCTTACTGTCTTCATTTATAATTTATGCAAATCCATTGATTTCAGCTAAATTACCATATATTTACACATTGGTGGGTAATACAAGGCATGTTCTGACTTTTATGGATTTCTGTATCTCTTCAATATCTGTTCAGTGACATTTCAGGGAAGCAGAAGCTGGAATTCAGACCTTCCTTGCTAGTGTTCCTGTGCATTACACCACAGTCTTCTTTTTTCTTATCACCAGTGCGCTGGTACTCGCTGCTCTCCTTCAGTTTGAAGGGTGGGGTCCATTTGCAATCTGCTGGAAGAACTAGAAAAGTCAGAGCATTCTCCTCAAGCATGTGCCTGTGGTTGTGTGTGTTTAACTGTGGGGAAGCACAGTTTAGATTTGTGCTGGACAGCAGGCTGCAAGCACACAGCTACGTTACAGAGTTCAGAAGAGGCAGAAGATTGTCTCCTACAAGCAGTCTGGGTGAGATCACCTTGGGTTGGGAGAAAGAGCCTTAGGCACAAAATCTGAACCCTGACACTTTTCATAGTATAAAACTTGTTCTATTTACATGGATTCTATTCTCTATGGCTGAGAGGAAAGAAATATTCCCTTCCCAGACTCAATCAGAAAAACCCATGTTTTATTTAGTGACCAGACTATACAATCAATCCAGAGATATTTAAACCATATTATTATAGCAGCAGGTATAAGACAATTTGTCTGACTGCATGTAGCTTCAGTGATTTTTTATTATACATGCCCAGTAAGAAAAAACCCGTACATTCTTTCTTAAATAGAACCATCCCTTGATTATATTCCAAGTGCAAGTTATAATATTTTATAAAGAAAATTATTCCCCAAGTGGTCTGTTTGTATGTAGTGCACAAACTTCAAGATTTACAGTCTTCCTGGTGGTATTAATCCCATGGAGATAAGCACAGCAGCCTGCTTTAGTCAAGGAAAAAAAGTAGACTGAATTTTTTTTTCAACGTAAGTTATAACTCTGTACCTGACTGACTATCCCTGTTAGAAGAGAGCTCTTATAAGAAATTCATCCTGTGTGTGAAAGGTCAGAGTCAGAGGCTAAGTGTACTACAACAAGCCTCTAGGCTTGTTGTTGCAGAAGCCCAGAGGAGTATAACATGTTCAAGTCAGGCAATAATGGGAAAAGAGAAACAAAACAAAAAATGCTCTGGAGAAAAAAAAATAAAACCTACCTTTGTGTTCTCAGAGGAAGAACAAAGAATAAAACTAAATAAGAAACAGAGAAAGAAAATCTCTGCTGTGGAAGACTGAAGCATAAGAGCCTGTATCAAGCAATGTGAATAACTGATATTAAAAAAATCCAACAAAACAACTAACACTCTACAATCTGTTATTAGATTGTATTGTAATTATCCACAAATAAAACTATAAAAAAAGAGTACTTTAAGATTCAAAAATATTAATGCATAGGTAACCACTGTGACATTATCTACCCAACCTAAGTTTACCCAAAGATGATGTTATACATTAATCATATGATATTATTTTTTATTTGTGATCTTAAGTGAACACAGGAGTCACTTGTAAAAACACTACTTATTACTCACGCCCACCCTGCATGAGCAACTGTGACTAAAAGACAGACTAAATTGATAAAATTTGGACTGCCGTGTAGAGTAGAGGAATTGCTATGAGCTGATAGTTGTCATATATGTTTAATCGCAGATGCAAAAATATAAAAAATTCTCTCTCATATGAACAGTGTCTCTTTTTGAAAAAATAATTCAATACCCATGTCACACTCGTGTCAGTTTCTCACTGCTACAGTCAATTATATAAAGAGAGAAGGCTGGACTATATTGCTTGATCCTGTGGGATCTTGAGGTGGTCTTGGACTTGGACATGACCAAGGATACCTGTGCATGACAACTGGGAACCTGCATACTTTTAAAATATCATCCTGAGTCATAATGAAACAGAGAAAAGCCAAAAGAATATCAGGAGTGTTAAGTAAGTTTCTTATATATCCATAAATATGCTTGTTATTGCAGTTAGTCTATCTGCCACCCTAAGGATGACAGTAGCACTTGTCAGAACTAAATTACTGAGAGTATTCACAGTATTCCAGTAACTGCCTGTCATATAGCGAGAGCCTGACCACTGCCTATTCCAGGGTTTGCAGTTCCATGTGCCTTGAGACAAGGTCATTTTACTTTGCCTTATGACATTATGAGATGTGTATTTTCTTACTCTTATAAATGCAAAAGACCTTAAAATGGCTGCTCTGAGTGCCATGTCTTTGTAGGTATGTAGAAGCAAAATGCAGGCTATGAACAATGTAGCTTATTTATTTTCTGAATATAAGACTAGTTTCTATTCAGTGATACTGAATGTAGGACATACTTGACACCTATTAATCTGTACACTAATTAGCGTTAGTCTTGCAATCTGAAGATAATGTAAAAGCTTTTGCTGAAATATAAAAAATTCCAATGCTTCATAATTAGCTAACAACTTCTGTTTCTGATTAAAAAAACCTCATTATTAGAGGTTCTGCCTAATTACTGTGAATGAATAAAAACTGATTGCCCTGTCCAGATCGCATAGCAATGTTCTTGACACAAACATTTCTCTTGCATGTTCATTTTCTTTTTTTCCCCTTTTGTCAATAGATTTCTGAAATAATCTTCTTTCAAGACAAGTAAGAAATTTGAATTCAGTCTAAGTAATGAACACCTGTATGAAAGACAGGAAAAGTAATGATATTGCTACTGTTAAAGAAATAAATGAGTGTAAATAAGTTTCATATGTCAGAATTCATGAAATGCCCTGATACTGATAACAATCTTAATCGTTACATATTTTTTAATCAAATGGCATGACTGTCATTCCGCTGCTAATAAAAGCAAAAAAATAGGTACAAATAACCATGTCTGTTGGAAAAGTCATCTAAAAGTTAACTAGAATATTTTTATTGTTTTATCAAGTGGTTTTTGATGAAAACTGACTTCTTCCAAAATTTATAATTCAGTTTCAGGCTGCTATCATAATTCCAGATTAAAATCTCTGCTACATATACTTTGCTCATATGAACTATATATTTTTATATGCAT
>NW_008666316.1:62962-77795 GCF_000695815.1 Acanthisitta chloris | reverse complement strand
TTTCAAGACAAGACTGGATGTGGCACTTAGTGCCATAGTCTAGTAACAATGGTAGGGCTGGACTTGGTGATCTTTGAGATCTCTTCCAACCTGGCTGATCTTATGATACTACGATGCTATAAAAACAACCCAAGGTAATGTGAATGCCATTAAAATCCAGAAACTGAATGATAGAAGTGGCTTAAATTTGTTGTGGTACTCCTGCTGTTCCCTTTTATTAAGCATGGGGAAATACTGACTTGCAGATAAGCATCGTGGTGCGGCAAATGTCTAGAATTTATTTTCATTAGTTTATGACTGCCTTATTAATTTCGAATTATTTTTTTTTTTACAAAATCCAGACAGAATGTTTTCCTTAAGCAATTGCCAAGTAAGAGAGTAAACATCTTTTGCTGATACACCTTCATCTCTCCTGCAAGGGAAAGTGTCTTATTACCCTAGCCCTGGACACAGTCCCCTTGCATACCTCTCCCAGTGCGATGCATACACCTCTAGTAAGAGCTGGCCACAGCTGGCTGTGCTAATATGCTTAGCAGAGCCTTTTCCTTCTCCTGCCTACCTCTGCAGGTCTCCTAAACCTCTTTCTTCACCTTTTAATGTCTCACACTCTTCGGGCCATGAACAATAATATATTTGCTTTATGATGCTCTGACCACAACAGGGATTTTATAGAGGATCACAATATCGTCTTCTTAACTGTGGCCATGCTGTTGATTAAAGGGGGCACATTGGCAGAGAGAGAATCTATAATAATTTCATTTGTTCACAGTAAGGATACACCAGGAGTTCAAGTTTCTCTCTCCATCTTTGGAATCTTTGTGCTTTGATCCGGATCACCTTTGAGAATAAAAGGGGAATTCAGCTCTTAAATGTGGTTTGGTCACTGGAGTCTCAGTTAACACCCTCCATAAAAGGATCGTTTTCTTTGCTACATAGGGCAAGGCTGAGACCACAGAGTTGAAATAGGAGTAGAATGACAAAAACTGTATCTTTTTAGCTAAAAACAGCCAATCATTAACCATGTAAATAAACTTCTGAGTTTTATTAACATAGTCTATTCTGTTGCTCATTCATGAAGAAGTTGTTCATTCATAAAGAGAAAATGTTTCAAGACTTCAAAAAGATTTTATTTTTTGAATTGGAGAATTCCTTAACATGGGATTTGAGCACTACAAACACCTGCTGACAGTATGTATGTACAAAACAGGACATTCTTGAGGCTGCCAGAAAATGGGCACAAAAAAGAGAATCCTGTTACCAAGTAAGATATCTGAAAGCTGTAGTTGAGTGTGTCTTCTAAAAGCATCACATCCTCAAATTCCAATGAACAGATGGCTGCCAGAAACACTGTGAAATCAGCACGCTGCTCACATTGGACAAGTCATTTTGGTGTCTTGGCCTCCTGACTCTCTCACTGGTTTCTATTTCGTTTGGGTTTGATCCAAGGCAATTGGAGAGGATTTTTAAGTCATCAGGACCTCTGAACTTCAATGATGGCATTTTGGGCCATTTCATCCAAAAGAGGAGACAAAGGCCATTCACTCATCATCCAACAGAACTAAAAAACCAACAAAGCATCATTTCTGGTTTCAGTTGAAGCAGCTGAATTAAGTTGCTGAGGCTGCCCAGAGAAGAGGTGATACTGCTGGAGGGACAAATGTTTTGAAGAGCATGCAACCATGGCATCATCTACTTTTGTTGACAGTAGATAGCTATAGATGATGACAACTTCACCTTCACTCCATGTTCTTGCAAGGCAGCAACTCTAAGCAACCCTAAGTCATACCTGCTCTTTGCTGAGTGTCTGCACTATTGATCATGCCTCGAGTGTAGAAATACAATCTTTGATATGAAGTCTGGTCTTAGGAATTGCCAGTAGATAAAGAGCCTTGCATTCATTTTCCCTGCAACTCTGACTTCTCTGAGCACTTCACTCCTGACCTTGACTCCTTCCAGTAAGAGATAATAGCAACCTCATTCCTTATGTAGACTTTCCAAGATGTTGCCTTGAGTATCATCTTGTAGGTACTAAATGGCTTTCCATGCAGATAAGCTGAAGCTCTCCGATGAAATATTCTCTTTGGGAGCGAGGTGCTGATGTGGGTAAAGGTCACCTAGAGGGAAGAACTAAGCTGGTAGCACAGTGGGTCATGACAAAATTGAATCAAGATGAGGCCACGTTCCTGAGGAGACAAGCAAGGCACTGAAGAAGGTACCATTTCTCCTGATGATTTCTTCCTAAGTCATGTGTTAGGAAAGATGCTTTTCCCTCTTTCACCTTATCAAGGGCTCTCATGGACTCCTTCCAGCCATCTGAGGCTCCTTCTTTTACACTTCCACCATTGTCCTGCACCTTTACACAGCCATGGTGTCATGGTGTGGCCATTCCTCCTCAAATGCCTGTATCTCCCCACTTATCCTTACCAAGGTTATGCTCTGCTTACATCCAGGTTACTTTCTTCCCACCACTCTTACTGAGCTAAAGGAACTTAATAAAGAAACAGAAGCATCATATAGAGCAGCTGCTGCTCCAACATATGGGACAAGAACGATACTATTCCTCTATGATGAGTTCTGTGACAATTAATTTTTGTGGCACATAGATAAAATACTGATTTAATTTATCTACATCTAGTAAAATCTGAAAAGAGCTTATAGGAAGTTATGCCTATACCTTAGTTAATGAACTTCAGGACTGCTTCTGGGAAGATTGAGAGCTGTAAAACCAATCTGCCAAAATTTCACTCACAGCCTCATTGTAACGTCATTGTGACATATGATATATGATGAAGACTGTTAAAGAGGAGTGTGTGATTACACATGTGGGAATGGAGAGCATCTCATCTTCTTCTTCCCAATGCAACTTGGCAGCCTGGAGGGGACAGGAGAACAAGGAATTGATGCCCTCAGTGCTGCCCGTAATACTTAATGTTGGATGACCTTCTTTAACCCAACTGAGAACTTGAGCCTGAAGTCATTCTGCAAGCAAACCACGTGCCTTCACTAATGATGGAGTTCACAATGCTTGGAGAAGATTGCCAGGGATCTCAAGCCATTCCTTCACAGCCCATCTCATTTTTTGGATAGCACCACAGAATGGTTTGGGTTTGAAGGCACCTTAAAGACCATCTAGCTGCATCCCACTGCCAGAGGCAGGGACAACTTCCTCTAGACTAGGTTACTCCAAGCCCTGCCCAGCCTGGCCTTGAACACTTTCAGGAATAGGGCAGCTACAGCTTCCCCAAGCAATCTGTGCCAGTGCCTGACCACCCTCACAGTGAAGAATTTCTTCCTAATATCTGATCTAACCCCAACCTCTGTCAGTTTGGAGTCATTCCCTCTTGTCCTGTCACTCATTGCCATTATCCAAAATCCTTCTCCAGTTCTCTTGGAGTCCCTTTAGGTAATGGAGGGGGTCTAAGGTCTCCTCCAGAGCCTTCCCTTCTCTAGACTGAACAACCCAATCTCTCTCTGTCTGTCTACAAAGGAGAAGCATTCCAGCCCTCTAAGCATCTTCATGGTGCACTAAGATACTGACTATTTTGGTCAGCCAGGCTGTGTACAGATGCAGATTGATTTTACTGGTGCTCTTTGCAGCTGGTTTGCTGCACCCAGAAGTCACAGAAGGCTGATGTGAAAGTATATGCACTCTATCTGTAGGCCACCTGTGCCCTGATATCCTTGTGTTATCATTTGTGCTTGTTATGATACAGGAAAAGAGGATGTGCAGAAAATGTTCCCAAAGAAATAGCAATTTTCAAGACAGTTACTCTGTGAGGAAAAGGCAAGGTGCTAGTGAGTAATGCCTGCAAACTTTGATGCCTGGATTTCTGTTGTGTGGATCAATATTAATAACAATATTGTATTTCCACAGCATACTCAGCTGGTAGAACTATTGATTATTTGGGATGTAGCAGTTCATTTATACTTGAGAGCAAATTGGGACACTGAAACAATAAATGTGCAGCTGTTAACAAGCAACACAGGACTTTGAGTTTCAGCAACACAACAGGGATATCTCTCCCTTTGTCTAAAATGGAACATCTTTAACATTGCAAAAGTGTAATTTACTTACCTGACTTACTGAAATACCTGGGGGAAACACTTTTTTCCCCTGAAACCTACAGACTAAGGTCATGTTTTCAAATATGTGACAAATCCCAATCAGTAATTTCATCCCTGCTGTGACTAAACACCTAAGGTATTCCTCAAGGGAAATATTTTGTTTGATGTGTTTAAACAAGTATTATATCATATCATCTTGTGCACGAGCTGATTTCAATGAAAGAAAAGATAATGAAACATTACACTTTGATTGCAGAAGTCAAGGCAAACTTACTTTTTCCAACAAGGTTTTTGACTCAGTGAGAGTAAGTAGATATCTCTGTCTATATATGAATGTAAGTATATTTGGATAGGGTGTACTCAAAACAAAACTTTATCAAAACCAGGGTTTGCTTCTATTTGAAAGATATAATGCTGTATCCTTCCAAGAATTGCTTTATTATGCATGTCTACCATTGTCTCCTGTGGACACATCTAACTATCAATGACCAAACCATTCAAAAGAAATTCTACAGAACACACATCTTATGACTGGAACTTATTGAAAAAGGAACCTCCCTACAGTGAGGAAGAAAGAAATACTTTTTGTGAAGAAAAATAATGGGTGGCACTTGCTGTTGCGGAAAAGAACACCTCAATAACTTAGTAATCTTTTTATCCAAACTTGGAGAGGCTGGGGAGGTGACTAGCAAATATGCAGTAAATGTACCCGGACTATACATTGCCTTGTGGGGGATGATATAGCCCTTTTTCTGCTACCAGAATGTTGAACCCTCTTAGCTGTCAAAGCAACTGTCTATAATTTGGAGATGTCAGGACCAAGGGAGACTGCATCAGCCTCTAACGACTGCTTCCCTCTTCTTCTGCTCACAAATGGAGCTTAGGATGAAGGAGACCAGTTTCTAAGTTGGGCCTGAGCCTCTTCAGCCACCAGAAAATTAAATGCACCCAGAAATACTGTCACGCACTGAGGCCAACTGGCACAGGGCAGTTTCTGCCTCTGTTCACAACCATGTCTTAACTTCCCTAATGCAGCAGCTAAATGCAAACAGCTCACTGGGATGAACCCTGATCCATGTTTCAGAATGATTTAGGAGTTTACTAGTTGTCATGGACTGTAAGTGTGCCAAGCACTGGTCTACTACTTTGAGTATGGCCAGTCACACTCCCATGAACATTCCCACACACTTTTTAACTTGCTTAAGACAGATGCAGCCTAAGACATTGGTATGATATAGGACATTCCTCTACTTTTCCTGCTCAAGATCACTTTTTCCAGCCTAGAGAAGGGAATTGTATGGCCCTAAATTTGCTTACAACAATATTTTGCTGGTTCATTAAATCACTCTTACTCAAAAAGAAACAAATTTACTGCTGTCTGCAATCTCAGAATATTTGCAAGGAACCAGAGATCATGTGTTTAAAAGGACAAAAATGTTATACATGGACAGATTAAGTTCATAAACAAATCACTGTCCTCCTTATCCCACCACACACCACAGTCATCTGCCTACTTCTTCAATATCATTTGCAACCTTCAGCTGAATACCCACAAAAAGGCATACCACCGCATGTACTTGCCATATGCTCTAACCATGGTACACTGGTGTGCTTGTTTTTTGACTGGGGTAGAGTTAATTTTGTTCACAGCATGGGCCTATGTTTTGGATTCAAGATGAACACAGGGTTGATAATAGAGACGTTCTTATTGCTGAGCAGAGCTTACACAGAGCCAAGGCCTTTCCTGCATCTTGTACTGCCACACTGGCAAGGGGGCTGGTGGTGCATCAGAAACTGGAAGGAGACACAGTTGAGACAGGTGACTCAAACTGACTGGAGGAATATTCCATACCATATGACATCATGCTTAGTATATAAAGTAGGGGTGAAGAAGGAGGAAGGGGGAGGTGTTTAGAGTGGTTGCATTTGTCTTCCCAAGTAACTCTTACATATGATGGGGTCATGCTCTCCTGGACTTGTCTGAACACCTCCTACCCGTGGGAAGCAATGAATTAATTTCTTGTTTTACTTTGCTTGTAGGCACATCTTTTGCTTGCCCTATTAAAGTGTCTTCATCTCAACCTGTGAGCTTTCTAGCCTTTACCCTTCCAATTCTCTCCCCAGTCCTGCTGGTGAGGGTGCGAGCAAGTGGCTATATGGGGTTTGGTTGCTGGCAAGGATTAAACCATGACAATTGGGATACCATTAGCTATCCCGCAGGAACTTCTGTGCTGAGTTGTCGAAGGTCAAGCAAGTCTGTTTTCAGGGGTTCCTCTGGGCTACAAGAAGTTGAACACAAGCTCTTTACCTTGAAAAGAATTAATTTTATCAGGGCAGGTGTCATCTGGTGGAAGTCAGAGCAGGATTAATGCAATCTCAAGCCAGGAGGGAAGATCTTGGTATGGTGTCACCCAAATCTGGGCACCCTCCTATACCCCACAAGAACTGAAACACTACAAGGCAGATGAAATATATTGTGCCTACACTTTCTTTACCACACACACCACAAAGCCTTCTCATTGACAATGTTTCCAAGTTGTCATCAGAGGCTCTTAGTGTGATATTAGAGCCATTCACAGGAACCCTTCCCTTTGAACAGTTTAGCTCATGACACTTCTAACATATCCATGAGCATCACCTGTGCAGCAATGGTCTTCTAGTTTGAAGATGGAGCTTGGAAGGGAACTCCTTCTCATAGTGAGCTGTCTATATTTTGGCAATGGCACTTTCTTTGTGGACAGCACCAAGGCTGCCATACACCTTAAGAAGTGCCTGCTTTTCCCAATGCAAAGATGGTGGAGGTTTTTGCCAGATAGCTGGTGTCACCTCCAAGCTCCTATTTGGACACCTCTGTGGCCCTTGCAGCTGCAGCTAAAAGCAGCACGTGTGCTCATAGCCTCAACATTTCACAGTGGCTCCCTGACCCAGGAAGTTATAATGCCAGAAGGATGGTGGATGACTTCATGCCAGCATAATCTAATACTTTCTGATCCTATGATTTAGTGCAAAAGGTAGGAGGAGTGAGAAGCCCAGCAGGCACCTGATTGAAGAGGCTGTGGGAGATAAGAGGACACAGTGTCCTGCTGTGTGTTTCTTCCATCTCCATAACCTTCTTATTTTCAAAGAGTTACCATAGGGCTGCACTTGCTATTGTTCTCCAGACCTGGTGCATCAGCAACCCTACTACACTGAGAGTAGTTTGGGATTCATACACTACCAACCTTTCTCCTTCTTACTGTCAATAAAATGAGCAGCTTATTTGGCTTCAAGAGAAAACAAAATGTGTGCAACTCAGATACATCTGTGTTAACCATGTACAGGGTGATGCTGTATACACTACAACCAGCATGGGCTGTATGGGCACGTGATCATGCTCAAATAGACCCAGATGCACACACACAGAATTCTGCAAACGTGTGTATGACCTCGCTTTCTTCCAAAAGGGACCACAGCTACCAGGTCAAATTTTGGCATAACTGTTATTGATGTACAGTCAGCAAAGAATGAGCTTTCTTTTATATTCAATTTCCAAGGAGTCTGTAGACTCATCTTGGCCATTAAGATAAAAAGGAGGCTAATTCAAACCTATAGAAAAGTTTAAGGATTAATTCTGCACAGACAGGAAGGTAAGATCAATGTAGAAGTTGTTCTCTCTTTTTCCGTTTGACTCTGTAAAAACAGAAATTCTATCAGGGCTGTGCATTTTTTGAAACTTTAATTATTTTTCCTAAAAAAATATTTAAATAAGTTTAAGCATTACTGCTATTATCTCTAAAATGACAGAGACATTTTCATGTGAATTTCCCTTCACAGTCAGATATCACATGCACTATATCCACCATATTCAAGGACTGCAGCTCTCCTGCAGTCCAAGGACTCAAGGTTCATTTTGTGTTGCTCTTTCTTCCACAATGGAGTTATTAGTGATAGGAAATATTGCAAGGGGTTCAATATATATATCACAGCCTTGACAGAAACAGGAGGCTAGGAGAATATTAGGGAGAGACTGTAAGCTGTAATATCCATCTGCAGCTGGCAAACCTGAGTGCATTTGGATTGCCTGTACCAGTATTTCACTTCTCTGTTTCCAAATGATTACCCTGGCCCTAGTGATTAACCACTTGAATATACCCAAGAAGGATATTCAAAGAAAGGATCTCATGATAAAAATGCTATTCCTGGACCTTTTTCCATCACATCATAATCTTTCCACTAATATGGCTTGAGATCTCAGCTGATCAAAAGGTCATAAGATGCTACTGCTAAGTATCATTCTATCTCTGTTCAGCTGAAGGCACTCTTACTCCATTCAGCAGGCAGAGGAATGCAACAGCAAAGCTTTAAAATCTCTTTGCATAACAGATGAAGTCTTCTATATATGGCATTTATCTTCCTTCAGGGAATGACACCTGATAAATAAATCTCTAGTTCCCAGTGAAGTTAAATAAAACAAAGGCAAATCACATCCCCGCATACTGTAAACACAAAACTACAGAGAACATAATGGTTCTGACTGTCCCACCATCTCTTTTGCTTCAAAAGCTATAAGGTGCTGACAACCCTCAGGTTCTGCCAAAATCAAGGGAACCCAAATCCCTGAGTACATTACAAACAGCATGGTGATAACATAGGAGGGACTAAAAGGTACATCATTCATTTAGGCTAATGAAATGGTAAAAAAATACTGGTTTTTAATGTTAGTATAAAACAAAAAACCGGGAGAGGGGTTTATTAGCACAGGAATTCCATCAATAGGAATAATAGTGTGAAAATGGGGGGAAATCTAATAAATGGGGCAATACGTTTCCTAGGCAGTAACACTAGGGGGGACAATTTTCAAACACCCAGGGATGAATAAAATACTGAACCACATCCTACCCAACACCTCCACTTCAGTCAGCTGGTTGCTGTATGGTGGTGTGCTCCTGGTCCGTATTATGCCTTCAACACTGGTAGCAGTCACTTCTATGGCTATCCTGTTTCCAAGCTGTTCAACATGGGCAGAGATCACTTCCCAAAACAGCACAGAGAGACGGTACCACTACCAAGAGCCACCTGCCACCTGAAGCCCTCATCTAGCAGGTCTGCAGAGGTAGTTCCTATGAGCATTATCATTGAAAAATGCAGTTTTGTGTCCCCAACACACCTGAAGTGTTGTCACCACAAAATTAAACCTTCAGAATCTCTCAGACTATCTGCCCACTCCTTAGCTCTCCAGAACTCTACACCAGGACCAACAGTTTCTTCAACTGCAACTGGCAGTCATTTTGCTTCTCTCCATGCTTTCAAAGCTGAGAGTCATCAAAAATTAGCAGAAAAAATCATGACTATTTTTCCCTAAGAAGCAGCACTGGCAATAGGCTTCAGGAAAAATCCTCCTAAATGCCAGTGATAAGCATAAACTCTGTGAAGGCTGACAAGCCTGATTATAATTATCACTGAGAGAGGACTAGCATTAACTTCTTTTCTGGAAGGCAATGACAATTCCTGCAAGGGAACATGCAAGTGAATTATCATAAACAAAATCATTGTACGTAGAGTTGTCTTTCACTGGGAAGATAAATCAGATCTTGATTTGGAGATGAACACAACAAACCTTGAGCTGTTCATCCCAACAGATAATGGCACTTAATCATACACTTAAGTTTTGCTGACTTTGGGATGACTGGGAGTAAAAGAATGAAGCAGGAAACATGAAGCATGGGATGGAGTCATGCATATAAGAGGTGTTTGGAAATAAAGGATATATTCTGAAAGTATGCTTAAAGAACATACCCCGTAACATAACATGAACATGGAGTACCAGGGAGCATGTTGGTCCAGACTGGGATAAATATTCAAAACTAAGCCCAACTCAGGCAGCTTTGCACCAATCTTTCCCCCTTCCTCACATCCTAGCAGGAAGAAAGCCAAACAGAACCAATACAGAGTTCTTCAACTTGTTTCTATCATTTGAATTCCTAAAATTGCATCTATACATTAACTGAAATACCACAACATCAGATTTCAATAGGGTTGTGAGGTACATATGAGGTAGTATTCCTTCAAGACCATCCTGCCCTGACCTTCTTTGTGCTTTCTCTGGCAGCATTACGTTTTTCTTAGTCTGCACGTTGTTTTTGCATTTCTCATTCCATTTCCAATGGAAACTCAGAAACAGAGAAGCTTGGACAATCTGGAATAAAAGTAGCAGTACAGTAGCTTTTTCCTTCTGAACACAGGGAAACAGATATTTTCTTCTTAATAGTGGGCTATAGCTGCAGAGGAGATGAAGGGAAGAGCCTCAGAGGCAAAGGCAATTCTAAGAGTTTCATTCGCATTATATCTCAAAGGAGTGAAGGAAATAAATTGTGCAAGGAGACATGCAACTCATCACACAAACGGTATATTTAAGGCTCTTATTTCATAATTGGGTCCTGGTGTCAGGAGGTTGGGAACAATTTTACACACATAGATCATTTGGATACAATACAAACTAAAACCTGAACCATCATAATGGCATGCATTAAAAAGAAACCCTATTTAGTTTGATTTTTTTTACTAATTTGCTTAGTGTCTAGAATATAAGTTTCTGTGCTGTGCATACCTAAATTTTGTGTCTACTACTGCAAAAATGGGTTTGAAAAGGGAAAAAGAAGAAACAAAAACCATCATAGCCATAATCCCTTGTTCTTACCTTGTTCATCGATTTCGTCACTGGACTCTGCACAGGGAACCCACACTCTCTTCCCAAATTCTTCATCTGACTCTGTGGTGTTTCCCAAAGCAAAGAGAAAAGAGAAAACCTTGATTGTGGGGATAACTGTGAGGAAAATGGTCACAAGCACACAAAGCTTTTCTCTGCCCATTCAATTTCCTTACATCTTTCAGTGTGATCACCACTACTTGCCAGCTGAGGCCTTCAGAGCATCCAGTGCTCGGGTTTGCCCTCAGCCCTGCTCCAGGTCCCCCTGGAGCCCTCTTACCCCACACACATGTAGGTTTCTCCTCCCAAGTGTCCCTTGTAAGTATATTGGCATCACAGGACCACCATGGCTTTCCCCAGCAGCCATGGGACATACAATGAACCATGCTGGCAGGAAGTGGTGCCATGTGTTCCTTTGACAAACCACGTTTAAAAGGCTTGGGAAGAGCAGCAAGTTGTCACAAGATGACAACCTGCTTCGTTTATATAAGAATTAAAGTAAGGAGCTGAAGCCAAGGATCACCACATTGCAAAACCATTTAAAACAGGGTAAGTGCTTGTGATTCTCTTCTCGCAGGCAACTACCAGTAGGACAAGAAGGCATAGACTCAAGCACTGCCAGGGCAGGTTTAAGTTAGATATTAGGAAGAGAGAGTAATTAGGCATTGGAATAGGCTGCCCGGGGAGGTGGTGGATTCACCATCCCTGGAGGTTTTCAAGACGAGACTGGATGTGGCACTTAGTGCCATGGTCTAGTTACCACAGTAGGGTTGCACTTGATGATCTTTGAGGTCCTTTCCAACCCGGTTGATTCTGTGATTCTGTGTGTGATTCAAAATCGTGAGTGCAGCAAACATCCTCTACCCTGTACTTTGCTACTTCTGGCATGAAAGTAAGGTCTTCATCTTCCCCTCCTCCCCCACCTCCTCTCCTCTTTGTCCATTCTCTCCAGGGCTTCACACAAAGGTGAAATATTTTACATTTTCATCTCTGGTGATATAGATCAGTTTTGCTTTTCACTGATTTTGCCCAAGGCATCCTTTTAAGTGGCAGACTGTGCAAAGATAATAGGTGACACAATTCTCCATAACTGGAATCAGCAACAAATCAACCATCTGCCACTCCAGGGGGCCGAGATTAACCCAGCTGCTGGACCATAACTGAAAAGCATTTGCACATTTAGATTACAGAAATGCGAGGTTACTGGTCCAAAAAATTAAAAGGCTGGGAGTGGGAAAGGCGTGAGGAGAAGGACTGGAAGACAGCCTTAGAAGAGACTTCTGGACTAATACTTCCAGAGACAAGTCATCCCATAACAACTCAAAGCAGACAATGTTTCTTATTGTGAAGTGTTAAAAGGATGAAGGATTTGAAGGGAGCAACTTGGGATTCATGAGGCATCATGTTTTAGGAGGATATATCCAAAGACACCTCTTTTATACAGGCAGAAATAAAGACAAAGATATTCAGCTGCCTTCACAATGCCTTCCCTCCTTGGAAAGTATGACCAAGCTGCCCAGATGGCTTACGTTAGCACTTAGAAAGTACAAGAGTAGCATTTTTGCTCCAGGATGGACAAGATCCATTACATAAACTCCACTACTGTCAAGGTATCAAGGAAATGAAAAAGGCCTGCACTCTGAAATAACAAGGTTTAGGAAGATCTCTTCATTTTTTGCTCCCTGTTTACCTTTACAAACACTGCATTGCTACTACATACACATGGATGCTATCAGTCTATCTCAATTCTTGTCCATATCTTTGGAATCCTCTCTATAATACATCGGTAATTATTATTTGGTAACTGAAGTATTAAGAGGATTAAATCAGTAGTAAACACAAGCTGGCTCTACACCTGAAAGCATTAACAATACTTCATACAGGTATGTGGTGGCTCAGGACATACACTAGGGCCTCCTACAGTCACTTTGATCTATTTTGATGTTCCCACTCCTGCCATTTGTTCTTGCAGGTTAGAATCCCATGGACCTCTGAGATTCCCATCCTCAGGTTAAAAAGAGGAGGTTGTGACCACAGGAAGAGGTATAGTTGCAGGCAGAAGTATCAGCAAGAACCCCTGGAAAATTCTGGAACACCTCACCTATGAGGAAAGACAGAGCATTGGAATTGTTCAGTCTGGAGAAGAGAAGGCTCTGGGGAGACCCTGAGCACCTGACAGTATCTAGAGGAGCTACAGGAGGCTGGAGAGCGACTTTTTACAAGGACATGGAGTAAGAGAACAAGGGGAAAATGGCTTCACACTGACAGAGAGCAGAGTTAGATTAGATATTGTGAGGAAATTCTTGACTGTGAGGGTGGTGAGGCACTGGCTCAGGTTGGCCAGAGAAGCTGTGTTGGTCCCATCCCTGGAATCATTCAAGATGAGGTTGGATGGGGCTTGGAGCAATTTGTTTTAGTGGAAGGTGTCCCTGCCTGTGCAAGAGGTTGGAACAGGATGGTCTTTAAGGTTTGTTCCAACCCAAACCATTCTATGATTCTGTGATTCTATGAAAATCAGGCAAGACTTGCATAGTACTTGCCCTTCGTAAGGAAGGCAACTTAAATACACAGCTCATCTCATGATGCACATATGTTTCTAGAAACCCACGTATTTCATTTATGTCCTTTATTCAGATATAACAGGTAGGATTGAGTGGAAGGTAGAACAGCACAGATTACTCCAAGTTCCTTGACCAACCCTCTTGTTTACATCCGCCATTTTTCGCCCTCTTCAATGTTTCCAAGCACTGGATATTGGGACAAGCACACCCTGCAGTTGCAACAAAGAAAAAGAGGAAGTAGAAATGACAGCACCTTCTCTGCACAAGCCCAAGTTGAGCTTAAGCAACTACATGGTACAAGGCACATCTGAGAGGTGAGGAAGAGCAAGGAATCAGCACTGTAGTCATCCTACTCCATATAAAACCTGCTAGCATCACCTCAGAAACAAACACACCTCCCAACAAGATTAATTTGGGACTAAGCATCTGATCCTCCATAGAGGAAGGACTATTGATCTGCGAGTAGCTGTCAGAAAAAGAGGATGAGGAGAGCAGGCTAGGTAACACCTTTAAGTCTCCCTAAATTCCCCACTGTTTATCACAGTATTTCCAAAAAGCATTGCTTGGCCAGAGCTAGGTACTCCCAAATCAGGTCTATGTTTCTGAGACCAAAGGTGAGGTTTGAAGTGGTTTGGATATATATTAGGGCACGGTTTTCAGGCGAAGGAGTGGTCATGGGGATCATCCCAAGCCTGAGACTACAACATGGGCCAAGCTAACAACCTAACAACCCACAAGCTTCTGAGGCGCAGCAAGTTAACGAGTCTCTGACTACGCTTTAAAAGTTTCCTTGAGCTTCTCCTGCTGGCTTGTGCAAGGAATAAAACTGCTGTTAGAACAGGATCTGGACCTGTTTTCAAAACCAAAAACCAGGATTTTATCTTTCTCCAGCCTCTGTAAAGGCTGGAGAAAGTTTTTGTAAAGGCAACCTAGAACTTCAAGTCCAAATGCCGGAATGGTCCAAAAAGGAACATGTGTGAGATGGAGGAAAAAAATCTTTGCATTTAACTTCAGCTACTGAACTAGTACAAGATTGTGCTGGTAATAATGTTTAAAATGTAAAGAAAAAAAAAATCAAAATGTCATAAAAAATAAAAAGGAAAGAAAAAGATGGTGTTTTTTTGTTCCTTTTCCTTGGCTGTGAATGGAAGGACAAGGAGATCAACATAGGGTAAAACCTTTCCTTTCAGACAAAAATCACCAGAAAACTCCATCCCATTTCTTGGAAATTAATCAACCTTATGAATTGCTGAAGTTTCAGCCATATATGGTTTTGTTTGTTTGTTTTTATCCAGACAGGATTTGCAGGAAGGGGCTTGTGCAACCCAAAGAGCACTTCAGCATTAACCAGGTGCAGAGATGAGCTGGGGAGCCACTTGGAAGTTGGTTCGTGCCCCAGCAAAAGAGAAGCAGAGGGAAACACTAACGCAGACAATGCTGCACCTTGCGACAGAGACTCATGTGTCCTACAAGTAACCTTGCATCAACATATAGAGCTATGACAGTGGCCTTATGGGTACGG